>NC_060179.1:27176080-27471080 GCF_021184085.1 Oncorhynchus gorbuscha | reverse complement strand
CCTTTGTCGATCGCTCATCTTCTTCATGAATATAAGCAAGTTAGGTTTCTCCAGAAATAAATCATTCTAAATAACAAACTGGCTTTATTTACAAATTAGTGAGAATGTATCACCACATGTTCAAGGACTGCCTTATTCTCATTCACACCTAGTTTAAATGAAAAACGAAATCTCCAAAATGTCGTTACTTTTTAAACAAAGCGATTATTATTATTATTAATTAATTTACAATGATATAAAAGCCCCTTAGATATTCTCAGATATTCTCACAGATCATAACGGAAAATACCCTTAGATATTAATTTAGAGTCCTCCAATCCTCTAAATGTAATTATTGGCGGAGAGTCACGTCATTAACTTTTTCTCCTCCGATATACTGTAGGCCTACAATAGTCTCACTAGTGTTGAGTAATGTGCTGTTAAAAATGTTGTAAGTCTTATTTTAGCGCTGCTCTGAGGCAAGCATTATGACTGGTCTTGATAAATAAATTCTAGTTTTAGGTATTGGTTAGACAATAATTATACATTTACAGTACAGAAATGTTATGCTCTTAGTGTAACCTTAATTTTATTTGGCAAGTCAGTTAAAACCTCTTGGAGCTCCCCACCTACTTTGTGCAATTTCCGCCTGAAGACATACCCAAATCTAACAGCCTGTAGCTCAGGCACAGAACCAAGGATATGCATATTCTTGGTACCATATGAAAGAAAACACTCTGAAGTTTGTGGAAATGTGAATTTATTGTAGGAGAATATAACACAATAGATCTGGTTTAGATAAAACAATGAAAACAATGAAAAAATGCATACGTTTTTTTATATCATCATCTTTAAAATGAACAAGATAAAACAAACATTCAGATAGGATGATGGGGACAATATCAGTGAAATTGGGCAGCAGTACTTGTGCAAAGTTTCAGAATGATAACTTCCAAAATGAGTGTGCTTACATGACATTTATCATGAAGTCACCCAGGTGTCCCACACAAGTAGCCCAAATGTACCCAAGTAGCCAAATTGGTGAAGGTATACATTTTGAAACAAATAACTATATACAAAATACCAAAATGGTATTCTAACACACCCCTCCCCAAAAATTTTGACATTTTTTTAAAATTAAAAAATGGGGAAAAAATCATTACTGATTAAAAAATATATAAAAAAAATATATATATACTGTAGCGACCCGCACAGACAGCTGTGTGTTATGTGTTAGGCTAGGAGGTGGTTGTGTTGTACTGACCAGTACCCGGTGTTCGCGGGGTCCGACATGTCAATCAACCTGCTATCTGCCAATCACGGGAATGCCTGGAATGTTCTGATGCCTGGCATCCTGGTGGTTGGCGGAGTGGCGTGGAGGGGGGTTGGGCAGGGGGGTGGAGCATTGGAAGTTAAGACCAGGTTCAGCCTTTGTTCTCTCTCTTACATCTGGGCTTCACAAGAGAAGGTCATGATTGGCTTGTGGGTTATCTGTCATCTATTTGGCGTGTGCTACGGCCCATACAGTAGCCTGTGTAAAGTTGGTTTAATAAACCGTCAATTCGCAAACTCAAGCCTCTGTCTGGACAACTGGTCATTACATTGGTGTCAGAAGTGGGATTGAAAATGCTTCGAGGTAGGGGACGATTAAGGCCAAGGAGGTGCATGTGAATGGACGTCGGGGGTTCTGTCTGAGGAGATCGCCAGGGCGTCGGAGCGCAGAGGCCGCTTGAGGGAGGACGTTAGAGCGATGGCGGCTGAAGCGGGCATGAGTGCTTCGTCGACTGTATTTCGCGCGGATTCTGGTGGGCGGACCGAAGTGGTGACGTCGACGCGGCGTGACGAGGAATCTGGGGCTCAGGATGTAAACAAACATGGCGGCGCCCAGTTCCCGGCTGCGTCCGTATCTGTTCCGCTGGCACGCCAGGAGGCGGCAGACAAGGCTGTATTGGAGATGCAGCGGGCAGACTTCATTGAGCCCTCAGACAGCCCCTGGGCGGCACCAGTCGTCATGGTTCCGAAGAAGGGGAGCAAGCTGAGGTTCTGTGCGGACTACAGGCGGCTGAATGAGGTAACCAGGAAGGACTCATACCCCATACCACGTATCGATGAGTCGCTGGACCTGGTTAGGGGGTCCTCCTGGTTCTCCTCACTAGACCTCCGCAGTGGCTACTGGCAGGTTCCCATCTCCCCAGAGGCCAGAGCCAAAACTGCGTTCTCCACTAACAGAGGACACTGTCAGTTCAAGGTCCTGTGCTTTGGCCTGTGCAACGCTCCAGCTACTTTTGAGCGTTTGATGGACAGGGTGCTGGATGGCATCCCCCGACAGCAGTGTCTGGTATACCTCGATGACATCCTGGCCCATGGCAGCTCCTTCCAGTCAGCCCTGGGGGCGCTACGGCGTGTGCTGGAGAGGGTGGCTGCCGCAGGTCTGAAGCTCCACCCCGAGAAGTGCCACTTCATGAGGAGAGAGGTGTCCTTCTTGGGCCACCGAGTGGGGAAGGAGGGGATCAGCACCATGGAGGACAAGGTAGGGGCTGTCAGAGACTGGCCCACCCCCACCGACCAGCGTCAGCTGAAGAGCTTCCTGGGCCTGGCCTTGTACTACAGGAGGTTTGTACGGGGCTTCTCAAGCGTTGCTGCTCCACTGAACCGCCTGCTGCCGAAGGACAAGGCTTTCACTTGGACAGTGGAGTGTGAGGAGGCGTTCAACACCCTCAAACGTGCACTGATCGAGGCCCCCGTGCTCGCCCCCCCTGATCTCACCTTGCCCTTTATCCTGGACACAGACGCGAGTAATGTGGGCATGGGTGGGGTGCTGGCCCAGGTGGGGCCAGAGGGGGAGAGAGTGGTGGCGTACTTCAGCAAAACATTTGACAAACATGAGCGCCGCTACTGTGTCACCCGGCGGGAGCTCTTGGCTGTTGTGGCTTCCGTCAAACACTTCAAGTACTACCTGGGTGGTCTGCCCTTTACTGTAAGGACTGACCACTCTGCTCTCCAGTGGCTCATGTCTTTCAGAGAGCCAGAGGGGCAGGTGGCACGCTGGTTGGAGGAGCTTCAGCCGTATGACTTCACGATGGTGCACAGGGCAGGGGCACGCCACTCCAACGCCGACACCATGTCCCGTCGGCCCTGTACTGCAGACGGCTGCCGCCACTGTGAACGGAGAGAGGGACGGGAGAGAGAGCTGCGGGCAGAGGAGGGTGTCTGTGCCACAGTGTGTCGGGCGAGCGGGCCTGTCTGCTGTGAGCTGCAGACTGTCGACGTGGCTGAATGGCGGCAGCAGCAGGGACGGGACACAGACCTACAGCCAGTGCTACAGTGGGTAGAGGCGCAGGTGAGGCCACCATGGGAAGAGGTGACAGCGCTCTCACTCGCGACCAAAGGGTTGTGGTCGAAGTTTGAGAGACTGCGGCTGGCTGAGGGCGTGCTACAGCGGGCATGGAAGGAGTCAGCTACGGGAGAGGAGAGGTGGCAGGTGGTGGTCCCAAAAGCATTGCGGGAGGCTGTGCTCCAGAGTACTCATGGGGGGGTGGGGACTGGACACTTTGGGGTCACAAAAACACTGCGCCGTCTCCGTCAGGGCTTCTACTGGGGGCAGCACAAGAGGGATGTGGAGGACTTTTGTCGCCGCTGTGACAACTGCACAGCGAGAAAGGGCCCCCCAGGCCGCTCTCTTGCTCAGCTCCAACAGTTCCCAGTGGGGGCTCCCATGGAGAGGGTGGGAGTGGATGTAGTTGGGCCGTTCCCCACCACAGACAGTGGAAACCGCTGGGTGCTCACAGCCATGGACTATTTCACAAAATGGCCCGAGGCCTATGCTCTGCCTGACCAGGAGGCAGAGACCATCGTCGACGCCCTGACAGCGGGGATGTTCAGCAGGTTTGGAGCTGCAGAGTCCATCCACAGCGACCAAGGCAGAAACTTTGAGTCCCGTGTGTTCGCCACCATGTGTGAGAGGCTGGGTATGCACAAGACCCGCACTACTCCTCTCCATCCTCAAAGTGATGGCCTTGTGGAGCGCTTCAACAAAACGCTTGGACAGCAGCTGGCCATCGTCTCTTCCAAACACCAGCGTGACTGGGACAAGCACCTGCCTATGGTCCTCATGGCATGCCGCTCCGCTGTCCAAGACTCCACCACCTGCGCGCCTGCCCTCCTCATGCTGGGGAGAGAGATCCGCACCCCTGCGGAGATGGTGTTTGGTCGGCCCCTGGATAGCCCTCATGTTCCTCCGCGGCCGCCTGGAGACAGCCCACACCTTCGCCAGAGAGCAGCTGGTGAATGCAGGTGTGAGGCAGAAAAGGAACTATGACGTGCACACCCGGGGAAGGCACTTTGTGGCTGGGGAGCTGGTCTGGGTCTACAGCCCCCTAAGGAAAAAAGGCAGATGCCCCAAGTTGGACAGTCACTGGGTGGGACCCTGCAGTGTCCTGGAGAGGGTAGGGGAGGTTGTGTACCGGGTGCAGCTTCCTCCCAGGGGGAGAAAGGTGGCACTGCACCGGGACAGGTTAGCCCCATACAGAGGGGACTCTTCTCCCCAAACCCCAGGAACCCCCAAAATTCCCCTCTCTGGCAATGACATTCTCCAGGCCCTCGCCTGCCCTCGCCTCAAATAGGCTATTTCATGTGGGTTGGGGTGCGGCGGCAGACACACGCATCTCACATTTCATGGCATTACATGTTTATATATTGCTTCTAAAATGTACAAAAAAATCACAAATAATATTTTATATTATTAATTTCAAACAAGAGCATTAGCATAATAAGAACTTACCAGTCCAAAACGATGTCCTCTCCCGTTCAAAAAATATTCCTCCACAATCGCTAAATGAATCCTCCTACAGCAATATCTGTCTCACCTTCCCAATCAATTTATTCTAAAATTGTGTGTACATCTGTATATCTAGACTTAGATTTAGCTTTCCCTGACTTAGTCGCCATAATGATTGATATATAAACAGCTGAATCTGCATGTTCACCAAACAATGCAATGTGTAATATGTGTTTCTCCTTCCGGTATGATATGGTCTTGCAACACATAAACATAGCCAATGAGCTGAGCTAAACGGCAATAGGCCATCTACCCAGCTAGATTTCAAGACCCTCATGGCCATTGGGTTAAAAGACAGTCAATCAACGAAACAGCGGGCAAAACATTGGTGCACAATGATGTCATGACTTGTTGTCTTCAAATCGATTTCTTTCAGTCAATATGTCCCGCAAAATGGCCCATCGTTTTGATTGTGTTACAAACAAACCAGTTGATTGCAGTGAAACCAAACATGACTGTAAAAGTTACGTTCTGTGTGGGTTATTTACCTGGAATGTGTCGTCGAAAATGGAATGAGACGGAATTCACGACACAAGCGGTTCACAAAATGTTTCGTGTGAGGCTATAAAAACGGATTTGATCAAACAAAAGATCATTCATTGTGTAACAATGAGCATTGGAATAGCGAACAGATGAAGATCGTCAAAGGTAAACGATTTATTTTAATGCAGTTTGTGAATATGTTACGCCTGTGCTTGTTACATAATTTTTTTATGGGGCTCAGATAATCGCATCGCATTCTTTCGCAGAAAATCCTTTTAAAAATCTGACAACGCAATTGGATTAGCAAGATTCTAGGCTTTCGATACATGTGAGACACTTGTATTATCATGAATGTTTAATATGACTATTTATGTAGAGATCACCGTATGTTGTGGAATTTCAGCCCGCTAGCGGGTTCCGTGCGCAGAGAGGTTATTAAGGACAAATTCTTATTTACAAGGACAGCCTACTCCTTCCTCCCATTGTACAGCGCCATATTTTCCATTCCATCCTAATGGAAATCCTGAGGGTTTCATTTTTTGTTTTTCTCTGAATAGAAACATAGTAATATTAATCTAATTAATTAAGCCAAATTTCTTTAAATCAATCCCATATACTATGTTATTACAAAAAAGGTTTTAAATTCACTGTTTATGCCAATACCGAAGACGATCAAATGCTTCTCAAAGATGCCCTCTGGTGGTCAAACTAGCAATAACAGAAGAAATTGCTAACAAATAGATAACGTGCCACAGATTGCTGCAGCAGCGCGCAAGGAGGAACTACTGTATACTTGAAATAGTTTTTTGATTTGCTTACCCATTTTCTCCTGAGAAAGACATATGAGTATCATAATTGTTGTCCTGCTGATGAGAACTTGACATAATATACAGTTCCTTCAGAAAGTATTCATGTCCCTTGACTTATTTTATTTTTTGGGGGGTTGCAGCCTGAATTCAAAATGGATGAACTATGTGTTGTTCTCACTCATTTACATATAATACACCATAATGACAAAGTGAAAACATATTTTTAGAATTTGTCTCAAATTTATTGAAAATTAAATACAGATATATCTCCTTTACAAAAGCATTCACACCCCTTTTATATAACACTACACATTGAGCTCAGTTGCATCCAATAATCTGTGAGATGCCACTTTAACTTGATTGGAGTCCATCGGTGGCCAATTCAATTGTTTGGACTATATAAGGTCCCACAGTTGACAGTGCAGAAACCATGACGTGAAATCCATAGAACTAGCTGTTGATTGCCGAGATAGAATTGTGATGAGGCAAATATCTGGGGAAGGGAATGAAACAATTTCTAGATTGAAAAAATATGGAACTACACAGACTCTGCCTAGAGCAGGCCATCTGACCAAACTGAGCAAGAACCAAATGACCACTCTGACAGAACAGAGTTCCTTGGCTGACATGAGAGAACCTGCCAGAAGGACAACAGTCTCTACAGCACTTGACCAATCTGGGCTTTATGGGAGAGTGGCCAAACGGAAGCCACTCCTGAGAAAAAGACATGTGACAGCACGACTGTAGTTTACAAAAAAGTCACGTGAAAGACTCTGAGATTGTGAGGAAAAAGATTCTGTGGTCTGATGAGGAAATAATTGAACTATTTTGCCTGAATGCAAAGCTCTATGTCTGGAGAAAACCAGGCACAACTCATCACTCATCTAACACCATCCACCCCGTGAAGCATGGTGGTGGCAGCATCTTGCTATGGGGATGCTTTTTGGTGGGAGGGACTGGAATAGAGGGAACAATGAATGGAGCCAATTACAGGTAAATCCTTGATGAGAACCTGCTTCAGAGTGAAAATGACCTTAGACTGCGTCAAATATGTACGTTCCAACAGGACAATGACCCCAAGCTTACAGCCAAAGCAACGCTGGAATGTCTTCAGAACAAGAAGGTGAAAGTCCTTCAGTGGCCCAGCCAAAGCCTAGACTTGAATCCCATTGAAAATCTGTGGAAATACTTGAAGATTACTGTTCACTGCCGCTTCCCACCTAATCTAAGATTTTGAGAAAATCTTCAAGGATGAATGAGAGAAAATCCCCAAATTCCGATGTACAAAGCTGTTACAGACATACCCAAGATGACTGAAAGCTGTAATAGCCGCCAAAGGTGCTTTTACAAAGTGCTAACTCAGGGGTGTGAATAAGAATGTAAGCGAGATATTTCTGAATTTCCTTTTCAACAAATTTGCTAAAATCTTTTAAAATGTTTTCACCTCGTCATTATGGTGTACTGTGTATAGATGGAGGATAATTTTCTTCTAGCAATCTCATTATTCAATATTAATTGTTGAGATCAGGAGATTGGAGGTTGTCTAGTTGTCACTGTATGAATTGGAGTATGATTATATTTTCCGAACTCATCTGTCTTTCATTGCTCCACATGATTGAATGTCCATCACATGCTTCTTCCCTGTTTTAGAACTTCTATCACCATCAGTTTTCACACATGCCTTTGTGGGGCCTTCTCTGGCCCAGTCCTGCAGTTAGCATGACATTTTTCTTATAATATCATCCGTAGTGGTACTTTATACATACACTTTCATGCCTATATTTACAGCTTGATTAAGTAGTCTGTTTCCAACAAAACTTTCCAATCCATGCATCTTCATTTACTTAAAACTCTGAATCCCCATCCGAGGCAATTACTCATTTACAGAGTATAGGATGTGCAGTCCATAATCAAACATCTCAGAAGTAGCAAACGTTCTATGTGATTGATAGCAAGTTGTCACTAATCGCTAAATAATAAAGGCATAGTAAAAAAGACATCACAGCCATGGAGGTTGAATGAATAACATATCCAATCGCTAACATTGTCTATTGATAAACAACAATACATCACAATTTACAATAACAATACATTTCTGTGATGCTTGTCAAAGTAACTCTTGAAGAAGGAATGAAACTTTCTGAGAGAAAGGAAATGCAGGATGTTGTCACAAGCCATTCTTCCAAACAATGGAACATCTGTCACGGTCGTCCTCCTCTTCATCTGAAGAGGAGAGACGAGAAGGATCGGAGGACCAAAATGCGGCGTGGTAGGTGTTCATCATGAATTTTAATAAAGAAAACACTGAACACTGAAACACTATACAAAAACAATAAACAAAATAACAACCGTGAAGCTAATGAGAACTGTGCTGAAACAAGCAATCAACATAGACAATCACCCCCAAACAAACAGTGCAACCCAGGCTACCTAAGTATGATTCTCAATCAGAGACAACTAATGACACATGCCTCTGATTGAGAACCATACTAGGCCGAAACTTAGAAATCCCCAAATCATAGAAAATCAAACATAGACTGCCCACCCCAACTCACGCCCTGACCATACTAAATAATGAATACAAAACAAGGGAAATAAAGGTCAGAATGTGACAACATCACCAGATATATAGTCGCTCAGATAAAACTTATAGCCAGGTAAAACAATCCGGTAACACTTAGGTATTGTTATGTAATTAGTTGGTAATAGGGTTTAGCAGTCTCAGTTAATACACAATTGGAACAAGCCTTACGGAAAAAGAACATGCATTTCAAACACGTGATTTCATGTGATTTCATGTGAAGTTAACATGATAAGGTGACAACGTGCAGCAACTTATGAAAACACGATCTCATGTGAAGATGGGGAGGCATAATTTCAACATATGATACTGTATTACATCTAAACTAAGGTGTTCATGTGAAAGGACAGTATGATGCTCTATGCTTGAACTCACACTTTCTTGTTTGCGAGAGTGATGGGTAACGATGCTTTGAGGGTGGCTGTTGTCGATGTGTGCAGAGGGTCCCTGGTCCGGGGCGAGGAGAGGGACAGTGTAACCGCGTTCGTCTGTTGAAGGAAGAGAGTCGGACCGAAATGCAGCGTGTTGGTTACTCATGACTTTAATGAAAGAAATGCGTACATGAAATAACTGATACTAAATACAAAAAAACAACAAAACGGAACGTGAAACAATTACAGCCTATCTGGTGACTACAACACAGAGACAAGAACAATCACCCACGAAATACAAAGCGAAACTAAGGCTGCCTAATTACGGTTCCCAATCCAAGACAACGAGAATCACCTGACTTTGATTAGGAATCGCCTCAGGCAGCCAAGCCTATACCACACCCCTAATCAGCTGCGATCCCAAAATAATACAAACCCCAATACGAAAACAACATATAAACCCATGTCACACCCTGGCCTACCCAAACATATAACAAAATCACAAAATACAATGACCAAGGCGTGACAGACAGAAGGTAAACTGTTAAACTAGAACTGGCCACCTGGCCAAACTGAGCAATCGGGGGAGAAGGGCCTGGGAGATGGGAGAACCTTCCAGAAGAACAACCATCTCTGCAGCACTCCACCAATCAGGCCTTTATGGTAGAGTGGCTAGACAGAAACCACTCCTCAGTAAAAGGCATATGACAGCCCACTTGGGGACCTTAAATGCTGCAAACATTTTTTTGGTACCCTTCTCCAGATCTGTGCCTCGACACAATCCTTTCTCAGATCTCTACGGACATTTCTTTCAACCTCATGGTTTGGTTTTTGGTTTGACATGCACTGTCCACTGTGGGACCTTACATAGACAGGTGTGTGCCTTTCCAAATTATGTCCAATCAATTTAATTTACCATAGATGTACTCCAATCAAGTTTCAGAAACATCTCAAGGATGATCAATGGAAACAGGCTGCACGTAAGCTCAATTTAGAGTCTCATAGCAAAGGGTGTGATACTTATGTAAATAAGGTATTTTTGTTTTTTAATTTTAATACATTTGACACATTTAATTAACTGTTTTTTTTCGCTTTGTCATTATGGAGTATTGTGTGTAGATTCATGAGGATCTTTTATTTATTTAATCCATTTTAGAATAAGGCTAACTGTAACGACGTTCATCTGTTGAAGGAAGAGAGTCGGACCGAAATGCAGCGTGTTGGTTACTCATGACTTTAATGAAGTAATCTCGGTACATGAAATAACTGATACAAAATACAAAAACAACAAAACGGAACGTGAAACTATTAAAGCCTATCTGGTGAACACTACACAGAGACAGGAACAATCACCCACGAAATACATAACGAAACTAAGGCTGCCTAAATACGGTTCTCAATCAGAGACAACGAGAATCACCTGACTCTGATTGAGAATCGCCTCAGGCAGCCAAGCCTATACAACAGCCCTAAACAGCCGCGATCCCAAATACTACAAACCCCAATACGAAAAACAACATATAAACCCATGTCACACCCTGGCCTACCCAAACATATAACAAAAACACAAAATACAATGACCAAGGCGTGACAGTAACGTAACAAAATGTGTAAAAAGTCAAGGGGTCTAAATACTTTCCAAATGCACTGTATACTTCCATTCATCTTTTCAACTGGTACCGGGGGAACTTCAGACGAGTCTTGTGAGTCCTATGGGTGTCCTAAAGCCTAAAGAGTCTCACCTTTGCACTGAGGGGTCAGTGTATAACCCAAACGGTTCGCACGCTACAGACAGAAGTTGGAAAGATTGGCTGTACCAACTTCAGACGAGTCTCCTGACACTTGTGGAGGTCATGGAGCAAAATGGAGAACACCATTGTGTTTGTGAGAGTCTTGTCTTTCCATGGAGGGGTCATAATAGTTTGCCAAGACCCTACAGACAATTTTGTGAAAAGACCAATTGTCGGGATGTCTCACGGTCTGACAAACACAGCCCTAGCTCTGTCACCTTTCACCGCAGGTGCAGATAATTAAGACGCATCTAATGCAAAACATCAGATATCTGTAGCTTAAACTGAAGGATTTTTATGGGGATTTTAAAAATGCTAATTAGATTTCCACGGGCGCAGAAATTGACTATAGGGGGTTAACAACTGTATGAATTCCTAAATTAAATTAGCTTTTGTATCATAGTTCACTCTAGTAGGGAGAGAGGGAGGTCAGAGCCTTTGGCTCGACTGTTGGTCGGTCCAGTGTGATTACTGAGAGTGTACATGCAATTAACTGAAAGGAACAAATGCGGGGCTTGGACACTAGAGGAAGGGAGGGCTGGGGGATCAGAGGCCGTGTAGCCAATCAGAGGTCATTAATGTGACACCTCTGTGAAGACCAGGAGTGGCAAGGACCCGACCAGCTGATGATGGCGGCCACTGGGCCCGTTTGAATTAATTTGCTAATTAACGGTCCGGGTGGAGCACATCTGGGCTGGTTCTCTCTGTTTCTGATGAATCTGTACAGCAACACTTACTGTCTGCTCTTTTACTGTCAGTTATGAACCCTCCGGATAATATTACCTTCATGAAAAGGAAAAAAAATATGCACTGTACTTTTCTAAACTGTTTGTACAGTATTTCCATATGCTTCTGTTACATTGTTTGTGCTCATCAAACAAATCGTTCAGTGTACATTGTAGGAGTACTTCTGCGTTTAAATTGAAGATTCTGGGCATGTGTTCCTTCACTTTTATTGCAGTCCTTCTGGCTCCAGAGACATGTTCATGGAATCAATTGGCAGCTTGCATCTGGAGGCTGGAGAGAGTGATTTGTTTCACTTGATGTCAGTGGTCAGATTTAGAGGAGAGGGGAGAATTAAAGGTTGCTATTGTTTCAATTGGCAGGAGCAGAATACAATGTTTTTCACCCACTGGAGTTGGATATTGTAGGTGGAGTGGAGTGCATGTATAGGGATAATTGGAGGTCAACAGGGGCTATGGTCAAACAAGACTTTAATGTATACATTTCTCAATGGTTAGAAACAAATAACTTCACTTTGGATGTGTCCATCCTCAGTCTTTGGCTGAAAGGAGATCATAAAATCTTTGGAAGATCTCTAATAGCTGTAGCCTACTACTCTGTCATTTCCTTGTGTAACGAGAGAGGAAAAAAAAGCTTTGCCGAGCACCGGTGCTTCACTATTCTAGACGCCTGCAGCCCTGCGATCTATCAGCCCAGCTTAGGCTGTTTCCAGTGTTCAGCACCGTGTCAGACGCAGAAGTGGAAACATGGGGACAAATAGCCATGCTGTACACATGGGGACAAATAACTCTGTTGTACATAGACTTTCATTACCAAACAGAGGTACGCTGCACAGAGCCAGGAAAAGAACAGACAAGGGAAATATCACAGAGCTGAAAAGTTGAAAACAGAAAACCACATCCATAGACAACTAAGGCAAAGACGAAGCAATGGATACCTGATGCATGTTAAACCGCTTTAGCTAGACAACTCAGAGATTCTCAATATTGTCTACTCTGTAGTTTATCATACTATGGGAAACAAAATGGCAAATTCAATAACATCAACAACCCCTGCAGGATGAAAAATAAGCCTTGATTTTAGACCTAGCTGAGATGTCAGACAGAAGGATTAGCCGCCTGTCTGCACACTCAGGCTGTCTGCCTGGGCCATCAAAGTTCACACTTTGATATAAGGACATAATGAAAGGCTTTGCAAGTATAAAAAACAAATCATAGATAAAGTTGATTATGCGTAGCTATTTTGCTGTAAAAACGAGTTAAATTCATAATATGGATATCTCAGCTTGAAAGTAAACTACCGGTCAAAAGTTTTAGAACACCTACTCATTCAAGGGGTTCTCTTTATTTCTACTATTTTCTACATTGTAGAATAATAGTGAAGCCATCAGAACTATGAAATAACATATGGAATCATATAGTAACCAAAAAAGTGTTAAACAAATTGCCTTGATGATAGCTTTGCACACTCTTGGCATTCTCTCAACCAGCTTCACCTGGAATGCTATTCCAATAGTCTGGAAATAGTTCCACATATGCTGAGCACTTGTTGGCAGCTTTTCCTTCACTCTGTAGTCCGACTCATCCCAAACCATCTCAATTAGGTTGAGGTCTGGTGATTGTGGTGTCCAGGTCATCTGATGCAGCGCTCCATCACCCTCCTTCTTGGTAAAATAGCCCTTACACCGCCTGGAGGTGTGGTGGGTCATTGTCCTGTTGAAAACAAATGATAGTCCCACTAAGCCCAAACCAGATGGGATATTTCCCTTGTAATGCTGTGGCAGCCGTGCTGGTTAAGTGTCCTTTGAATTCTAATTGAATCACAGACAGCATAACCAGCAAAGCACCCCTACACTATAACACCTCCTCCTCCATCCTTTACGGTGGGAAATACACATACGGAGATCATCCGTTCACCCACACCTCGTCTCACAAAGACACGGCAGTTGGATTCCAAAAATCTCCAATTTGGACCGCAGACCAAAGGACACATTTCCACTGGTATACTGTCCATTGCTTGTGGCCCAAGCAAGTCTCTTCTTATGATTGGTGGCCTTTAGAAGTGGTTTCTTTGCAGCAATTCGACCATGAAAGCCTGATTCACATAGTATCCTTTGAACAGTTGATGTTGAGATGTGTCTGTTACTTGAACTCTGATGCATTTATTTGGGCTGCGATTTCTGAGGCTGGTAACTCAAATGAACGTATCCTCTGCAGCAGAGGTAACTCTTGGTCTTCCATTCCTGTGGCGGTCCTCATGAGAGCCAGTTTCATCATAGCGCTTGATGGTTTTTGGGACTGCACTTGAAGAAACTTTCAAAGTTTCTGTATTGACTGACCATGTCTTAAAGTAATGATGGACTGTCATTTCTCTTTGATTTTTTGAGCTGTTCTTGCCATTATATGGACTTGGTCTTTTACCGAATAGAGCTATATTCTGTACACCACCCCTTCCTTGTCACAACACAACTGATTGGCTCAAATGCATTAAGAAGGAAAGATTCCTTCCACCAATAATTACACCAATTAATTAGAAGGCACACCTATTAATTGAAATGCATTCCAGGTGACTACCTCATGAAGCTGGTTGAGAGAATGTCAAGAGTGTGCAAAGCTGTCATCAAGGCAAAGGGTGGCTAATTTGTAGAATCTCAAGAACAAAATATATTTTGATTTGTTTAACACTTTTTTGGTTACTACATGATTCTATATGCGTTATTTCATTGTTTTGTTGTCTTCACTATTGTTCTACAAAAAGTAAAAAATAAATAAAAACCCTTGAATGAGTAGGTGTTCTAAAACTTTGGACCAGTAGTGTATATCATCTGGTTTGTTTTGACATTATTTTAAATCCACTGAGATGACTAGCTCTGAAAACATGCTAATAAATCAAGCGGGTTGAAATGTCATACATATTAATCATCCACCTGAAGTGTATTTTCAAAATAATGATTATTAATTAACCTAACAATTAGTTAACAAGTCTATTTTAATATCTCTCCACTTGGAATCTCTCTTGGAATATGCAAATGTACTGTATAATTTAGTGTTGCAGGTCATTGGTAAATCAATCACACTCTTGAAACCAGCGAAAAGGAACTAGATAGACTTAAGATGGATTACACAAAGATGCAATGAAATTCAAATGAGCTAAATAACCAAGCCATTTGATGTTAAATATCAAAAAACATATTGCACTGGGTGAATTGCTTTGTAATGAACCCTCCAAGTTAGCTTAGATTTTGCACCTGATGTCATAAATACTGACCAATACAGAATGTATGGAACAGCAATTTTTAAAGTTTCCAATGCATATTGACTTTTGGGGTTCTTCATTACTGTTTGCATAAAAATCCATTGGTCGTTGACTTATTAAACATTTGTCAGCAACATTGTTGCTGGGCCCTCACAGAGAAAATGCTGCATCAGAGCATCTTCCCTGGTGACATTAATGACTGCAGGCACAAAGGCTCTCTCTCTCTCATCGATTGAGAACTGTTCACAAGAATGAATCGCTCTGTATGGAGCAACTGAGAAACTTCTGCCTAAATCTACATCTGTAATGCTGTTGAAATCAATTTTGCATGGATCTTCCACTGTCTGGGTATGTATTGCAAATGACTATAGCTATAATCTATGTTGGCCTCTGTTTCTGAATTGTCTGGGTGAAAATATTAACAGGGGGATTGGAGGAAAGATACATTTTATATCTCCTACAGGAATAGACATGGGGGGGGGGGGGTCTAAAGGTTTGTTGGATGTTGACACTTGACAGTAGATTGTATCGCCAATCATAGAGATTACTTGGCATTTCACTTTCTGTTCGACACATAAAAAATGCAAAATATGACTTATAGGGTTGAAGTCAGTCTTTGCATGCTGTTATTGTAAAGGCACATTATAAAGGCTGTGAAAGGGGATTACACTTTTCTGATTATAGTATAATGCTGGTCTGCAGCTACACAGATTGGAGCTAGCTTTAATAGGATGCAGAACAGTGACAAATGGCTTCTTTTACCCAAGATCTAGGCTCGTACCTCTGCCCTTGACATTTAGCGTCTGAGAACGACGTCGACTATACCTCGATTTATAATGGCAGAATTTGAAGCACTTATGGTTTACCCTTTTCTGTTCTTCATTACACTTAGTTTATTTGAAAAAAATCCCACAAGCACCTTCTTGAAAAAAAATGTATATTTCTTGAATGTTCTCAAAGCACCATATCAGCAGTGAAGCCCAATAGGGTAAAGAAAACAAATATAAAAGAAACAAACTACATCTTGTAGCATCTCACATAGAGAGGGCGGGGTATGGAATCCGAATCAACATTGTTTTCCCTGCACAATTATATGAAAACATTAGTTAGTTTGAAAATCTCTTAGACCATATTAGGTCACATCTAAGGCTGGATTGTTTTGTGAAACACGTCAACCAGGAAAATAAATGTGGCTGTTATACCTTACCTAGTTCCTGTCTTTTCTCAGTCCCAACTCTCACACAGACCTACAGGAATTAATGACTCATACTCTGTAATTCAACATAACAGTTCGGTGGCCTGGGTCTAACCCCTTTACACTCTCCACAATACTCGATGTGAGGTGCTGTTACTACATGACCTATAACCTTAGTATGGCCCTAACATGGTACAGGCCATGCTCTCTGCTAACAAATCTAATTAGCCTGTTACAAGTATTCTGGGAGTAACTTTTTTGCCTCATTCAATTTCCATCACTTTTAAAAAGGGATTTGTACTGTGGAAAGGGAAACATGGTAATTCATTTGTAATTGAGGTATGAAGTCGAAATAATAAATTGAATGAAATTATCCAGCTCTCAAAATAACAATTTAAGGGAAATAAATCATAATATTTTATTTCCAAAACCTCCTGAATCAGCTATGTATTCCTTGATTAGGCACAAGTTCTGTTCTTTGTAAAACTTAATGAATAACATTTCATTTAGCATTTTTGTAAATATTTTAGGAATGCGTATGGAGTCAAGCAACATCTTGCTCAATTCATTTTCATTCCATTATAAATATCCCAGAAAATAACAAAAATGATATTATAGGTTACAACTGTACAATACAATGAGTGTTTCTCCCCTGGATGTGAGTATACTACAGTGTCTGCAAATAGGTTTGGACCCTAAAATGGTAAACAACATGCATCATAAGGCAATTAACATAATAATATGATGAAGTAAACATGTGAGTAAGAGGAAGATACTGAAGTGGAAAGTACCAAACACCTGCTCTGCCAGTGTTGTCTTCATGCTTGCCATGCTACATGTACATTTTTAAGAATGCATATACGCATGTCTCAGAAAAGTACTGCGTCAAACCACACATTGTAGCATGTAAACCTACATACATATAACTGTATCCCAAATCAATTTCAAATTCAAATCAAATGTATCCATCACATACACAGTTTGCAGCAGGTATAAAAGGTGCAGGGAAATCATTATGTTCTAGCTACCTCAACAATGCAGTACATTAACCAATAATCAATAATAAAAATGAAAAGATTCAAGTAAAAAATAACAAGAAGTAGAAGTAATAAAAGAGGCAGTATGCATAGTAATAATGGACTGTGTTTACACTATGAAGTGGGTAGTGGAATCAATACTATGTATTAGGACAGCAGTGTTGACAGTGTGTGCTTGTGTGTGTGTTTGTGTCTAAGCTTGTTAATTAAGAAGGTTTGGATGTGTGGGTAGTCAGAGCAAATCATTTCTAAGGTGCATATAGCAAAGCAAATAGGGCGTACTCCCCATGTTTCCTGTAGTCCACGATCACCTCCTTGGTTTTGCTGCCCTTGAGGAAGGCTGTCTCGTCAGCACCAGGGGCGGCAGGGTAGCCTAGTAGTTAGTGTTGGACTAGTAACCGAAATGGTGCAAGTTCAAATCACCAAGCTGACAAGATACAAATCGGTCGTTCTGTCCCTGAACAGGCAGTTAACCCACTGTTCCTAGGCCATCATTGAAAATAAGAATTCGTTCTTAACTGACTTGCCTAGTTAAATAAAGGTAAACAAATAATAATAATACGTTGTATTGTTATCTGTAGGTTGAGCACTTATAATTTTGTGAGACTTACCCAAGAATATGAGTTCATTAAGTGACTATGTATCTTCCAATTTTGGAGAGTTACTGTAGATACTTTTGTACCCATTTCCTCCAGCATCTTCACAAGGTCCTTTGCTGTTGTTTTGAGATTGATTTGCAACTTTCGCACCAAAGTACGTTCATCTCTAGGAGACAGAACGCATCTCCTTCCTGAGTGGTATGACAGCTGTGTGGTCCCATAGAGTTTATACTTGCGTACTATTGTTTGTACAGATGAACATGGTACCTTCAGGAATTTGGAAAATGCTCCCAAAGATGAACCAGACTTGTGGAGGTCTACAATTTTTTTTCTGAGGTCTTGGTTGATTTCTTTTGATTTTCCAATGATGTCAAATAAAGAAGCACTGAGTTTGAAGGTAGGCCTTGAAATACATCCACAGGTACACCTCCAATTGACTCAAATTATGTCAATTAGCCTATCAGAGGCTTCTAAAGCCATGACATCATTTTCTGGAATTTTCCAAGCTGTTTAAAGGCACAGTCAACTTAGTGTATGTAAACTTCTGACCCACTGGAATTGTGATACAGTTAATTATAAGTGAAATAATCTGTCAGTAAACAATTGTTGGAAAAATGACTTGTGTCATGCACATATTAGATGTCCTAACCGACTTGCCAAAACTATAGTTTGTTAACAAGAAATTTGTGGAGTGGTGGAAAAACAAGTTTTAATGACTCCAGTTCTCTTGTTTAACGGTAATATTTTTTTTCTTGAAAATTGTTGAAATGTTCAATCAACTTAACTAAAATTCAAATAACAAAGACCTCAAACAGTAAATAAGCCTAATTAAAGTTACTAAAGTGCAGTTTCTGAACCCTAACAAGTGATGACAATACAACAGATCAGATGACATTTAGTATCCTGGGTGGCCAACTATAACTATCTGAAAGCCACACCCCTACAGAGACACTCCTCCAGTCTTCAAAGAAAACATCACACCTAAGTGACCCAATAGGTTGGGTGATAACCCAACGTGTGTTTTGCCCAGTATTTACCCAGCCCTGGGTTGTTTTTAACCCAGCATTTTTAATTATGCAATTGTGGGTGTACAGGGCGTACAGGATGGGGCTGAGCATGCACCCCTGGGAGGCCCCCCGTGTTGAGGGTCAGTGTGAGAAGTGCGTAATTGCAGATCGCAATTGGGGGCGTTTTCTGATATAGGCTTTTTTTATATCAAGTTACACCCATTGATGTTCACCATTGGGCCATGGGTATTTCTTTCGCGTCGGGAACAGCAGTTGTCAACTGTAGCATTGTAACTAAGCTTAACCTTAACCCCTTTCCTCAACGTAATCGCAGTTTCCTAACCTGCCACCCTAATTCACCAAACCTGCCACTTTAGTTATCCTACCTAACCTGCTATGTAAACAAATCATCAGTCTCATAACACCTGAAATGATGAATGGCAGGTATCAACGGGAGGGTCCTGATATCAGGGAACACCTACGTCAAGAAACAGCCCGCATTGTGGTCAGCAATTACAACATGTTCCTCCATGCGGTGACCCATGTAGAAACCATCATCCTTTTCTTTCCAAGATATCCGAAAACTACTACCTCCTATCTCTCTGCCTTTTAGCCTCCTTACCCATTTCTCTCTCTGTCTCACTCTCGTTATCTCTCTCTCTCTCCCCCTCTCTCTCAGGTATTACCTTGGGCCTCTCTCTCCAGACAGAATGATCAGTGGTGGAACATCAGTGCCAGTCTGTTAAGGATGTCTGTCAGACTTTCCTCCTCAGCCAGTTCCCTGTTATCTGCTGTGAACACATGTCCACCAGCACTATTACACACTGACTGCTAATGGAGGAGAGGACTGAGGACCTTCCTCTCTCTACTACCGACAGATGCGCACACACACACAATCACGTACATATACACACCACAAATAAACCGTATCAGAGGATGCCTTTCATGAGCATGATTTTACATCTGTGAGTAATAAACCAGTTATCTTGTTATTACATGTGTGGTTGATGCAAAGGGAGTTAGAAGGCTCTGATATGAGAGGTATAGAGGAATCCTACTGTACTTACAGCCTTCTAAATCACAGTTCTCTCTCTCTCTATTGAACACAGATTTCTCTGTTCTGTTTCTCATTCCCTGCTACACAGCTCCTCAGTCCCAGAGAGAAGCCCAGTGCCATGGAGGATTCTGCTGTATAAAGTGTGCTGACATCAGCTGGTGCAACTGATCTGACAACAAAACTTGTGATCAGACAGGATTATCACTTTATTCCTTTTTTTATCCCTGCTGGTTCTCATCTCCTATTCTCTCTTGCTTTTTCACTTTCCCTCTTGCTTTTTTTAATCCACTCAAATTACATTCCTTTTTCCGTCTTGTTTCCCTTTGTTCTGAAACTCTTGGCCATAACTTTGATATATTTTTTGCTCATTCATTTCACTTTGTTATTACTCGTTTTTTGCACATCAACATTTCATAACACTCCAGCCCTCTGAAGTATTGTCTCCCAGTGACTATTTTCTCTCAGGCCATGCAGTATTTATATAAAAGAGGCAGGTAGTGCAGTAGTCCATCTTCAGGTTCACACTCTGAGGTTTTCCTTTATTCTTTACTTCAAGATACTTTTGAGAAATGAAAGAGGAACATTTTGTAATGTCAATGGTTGTGGGCAATAAGGCACTGTAGGTGACAGATTCTAGAAACTCCTACTATTTCTTCTTTCATCCTCTGTCTCACAAGGCTTTTGAAACTTGAGCATGAAAGCATGGAGATGCCCCTGACATGAAAGGGTTGGTGAAGATATAATAAGTCATCACATATTAATGTTGTCAGGCAGGCCGCCATATTGGAGACCTCTGTCAGCGGAGTTCTTATTGGCAGTTCAGAGCCCAAAAACTAAATAATCAACTGAAGCCCATCCTTAGTGAGCATGAATTGATATTTACTGACGTTGGACCTTAATGCCTGACAAATTTGATGCAAATGTTGTCATCTTTGGTATCTCTGACATCAGTGTTTCAATTAAAACGCCATTTCAATACACAGCAAATGTACCAGTGTTATAAAAGATGAAATTAACACTGAGAGTGTTAAATCAAGACTGAAAGTGTTAAGTCTGTGTACCCATGTAGACACCGGAACAGTTAACAGACTGCTTAAATGTAGACCATTTAAGCAGTCTGTTAAGCAGTCTGTTTTTCTGAATTTCTGCCTGACTGACGTGCCCAAAGTAAACTGCATGTTACTCAGGCCCAGAATCCAGGATATGCATATAATTGGTAGCATTGGATAGACAACACTTGGAAGTTTGTAGAAGTGTTAAAATAATAATCGAAAGAAGAAACTACCAGAAATTTAAATTCTTTTGAGGTCCCAGGCTCTTATAATCGAATGATATGGGTCCTATGTAATTCCAGCTCCCAGATTGCAATTCCTATGACTTCCACTAGATGTAAACAGTCTTTCTTCATTGTTTCAGGCTTGTTTATTCCAAAACGAGGAAGAATTTGGAGTTTTGGTACAAAGTCCCAGTGGAAAATCATTCTGTCGGTGCACGACGAAGACGATGCGCGCATGCTAATTTTACTTTTAATGTTGTCATATTGGAGACCTCTGTCAGCGGAGTTCTTATTGGCAATTCAGAGCCATACTTCTTTCTGTATGAAATATTATAGTTTATTTACGTTTTAGGGTACCTGAGGATTAAATAGAAACGTAGTTTGACTTGTTTGAACAAAGTTTAGCCGTAGCTTTTGGACTCCTTTGTAAGTTGAACGAGTGGATTACTAAAATCGAAGGCACCAACTAATGTGACTTTTTGGGATATAAAGAATTATTTTATCTAACAAAATGACCATTCATGTTGTAGCTGGGACCCTTGGGATTGCAAACAGAGGAATATTTTCTAAAGTAAGTGATTTATTTAATCATTATTTGTGATTTTGTGAAGCCCGTGCTGGTTGAAAAATATTTTGGAAGCCGTCCTCAAACAATGGCATGGTATGCTTTCGCTGTAAAGCCTATTGTAAATCAGACAATGCAGTTAAATTAAATTCTAATCTAAGCGTTTAACCTCTCTATGGTATGTGGGACGCTAGCGTCCCATCTGAGATTGCAGAGCGCCAAATTCAAATACAGAAATACTCATTATAAAAATTCAGAAAACAAAACATATTTTACATAGGTTTAAAGATGAACTTCTTGTGAATCCAACCAGGGTGTCAGATTTAAAAAATAATTTACGGCGAAAGCATACCTTTATTTATTTGAGAACATAGCCCAGTTGACAAATTATTACAAACAGTAACCAGCCAAGCAGAAGCGTTACAAAACTCAGAAATAGAGATAAAATGAATCCCTTACCTTTGATGGTCTTCATATGGTTGCACTCAGCAGACATTAATTTACTCAATAAGTGTTCCTTTTGTTCGATAAAGTCTCTTATATATATATATATATATCCAAAAACCTCTGTTTTGTTCGCGTGTTTTCTTCAGTAATCCACAGGATCAAACGCAGACAAAAAAGTCCAGATTGTATCCGTAAAGTTCATAGAAACATTAAAATTATGTTTACATTCAACCCACAGGTTGTTTTTAGCCTAAATGATCTATAATATTTCAACCAGACAATAACGTTGTCAATATAAAAGGTAAACAAGAAATGCACTCTCTCGAGATTGCACATGAAAAAGCTCTGTGACACATCAGGGTCCACACATTCAGACTGGTCCTACTCCCTCATTTATAGGAATTCAAGCCTGAAACCATTTCTAAAGACTGTTGACATCTAGTGGAAGGCATAGGAACTGCAAATTGAGTCCTATGTCAATGGATACTGTAATGGCATTGAATAGAAAACAACAAAACCACAACAACAAAAAACTTCCCGAATTGATTTGTCTCAGGTTTTCGCCTGCCAAATCAGTTCTGTTATACTCACAAAGAGTATTTTAACGGTTTTGGAAACTTTAGAGTGAATTCTATCCAAATCTACCAGTATATGCATATCATATTCTCTGGGCCCGAGTAGCAGGCCGTTTCATTTGGGCATGCTTTTCATCCAAAATTCCGAATGCTGCCCTACCCTAGAGAAGTTAAACGATATAAGATACTTGTATGTTCATAAATGTTCAATATTATGATCATTTATTTGAATTATGCACCCTCCAATTTCACCTGATGATGTCGACAGGTGTCCCACTAGTGGGAGGCCTAGCCTGTAAAGCAGCTGCTCCAATCTTTTCTAACATGAGAGCTACTTTTTCTTTTAAATTCACCATGTCGTGAGCTATTCATTTTTCTATCTTTCAAATAGGCACATTTTTCTATTTTCCTCTCCCCTGCAACTCTTTGCTGCAACTCTTTCCCAGGTCTTTAGTGTACAAGATAAAGTAGTGCACGGCTTTCTACCAATATACCTGGTCAAATAATGGTTACTAAACAACTCTGAGGGCGGCCCTATAAAATATATCATTTTTTTATACAAAATTCAGTTTCATAGTTTTTGTTTATCACTCTCAAAATGATAATTGTTCATAGAGAAACAACAAAATTGGATGTTCTTAGTCCATGTTAAGATTTATTTCTCAGTTAAAGGGGAATTCCACACATTTTTCTGTTTCTCTTGAGTCCATATCATTATGTGAGTTACACAGCCATCCTAATGTTGATGTTAAAGGGGAACTTAATCCTTGTCTGAAAGTTGCAACCTAAATATGCAATATTGAGTTATAGGACAGTGGAAACAAACTATGTAATATTAGTGGGTTTGGAGTGTTTTTTTAATACATTTTCATATTGCATTCAGTAAAGGGAAAGTGATGATTCAGCAAAAGTGACAACCAATTTTCAGAAATACAATGTAAAAAAACGATTTGGGTAATCAACTACAAGCACCTAAAGGGGAGGATATAAAACATGCAAAAATGTATTAATGCCCCCTTTAACGGACAGTATAACAACAGAATTTCCACTTGGGGATCAATAAAATATCTAATGATTGCTGTTAAACTGTAACTCACATAGTAATGATAAAGTTAGATGGTTTAACTGTCAGCTTCTCCCTTGGGGTAGTCCCTTTGTATAGAGCCGTGTTGCCTTCTCACATTCATTTGGAATGTCTGTCAAAACCTTTGCAATAATCAACCACTTTGCCAGTTCCTTGTTGGAGATCTTGTCCATTGAGTAGGATGATACTGTCATTCTGAGTGATGATGGAAGCCCTTCAAGAAAACGACCGAGAGCTGAGGATGAAGCTAAACATGTACGTTTCTGAGTGTAATGTAATGAGCCTCTGTTAATAATCATTAATTGTTAACCTCTCTTTCTCTTAACCAATCCTCTGTATATCAGCTGATAGTTGGGAGATGTAATCCAGTGTATACATTTTTACCTGAAGTGTCCGATAAGAGTGAGTAAGGGTGGTTCTGGATTGTGCTTGGTCATTTTATTTTCATAGTTAATCCAAAACATACTGAAGAAGAAATCTGGTGGCGATCTTGTCATCAAGGAATACTCTCGAACCAAAGGGCTGACTGATGGCACCAGACGAAAGATGATTAATATTCCCACAGCAGAGATGACAGACTCATGGGTAAGCACTAAACCAGGCACGCAAGAAAGCTATCTGTATCTAGGCTGTATTTCAGATTAATGTTGCAATTATAGCGACCGGCACCAACAGGGGGCTTCATTGCGAATGGATTAATCAATTTCTCTTGTTGTCAGGACATCACCACCACGCCAGTTGAGGGTGACATGCTCAAGGAATTGTCACCTTGTTCCCTCACCTCAAGGACCCCAACAAAACCAAAGGATATGTGAGAATTAATTGGCCAAAATGTTTTTTGCATAGTCCACATTTTGCATGCATTTGGGTTTTGGATTGCATGTTACACAACTTGCAATTGTTGTCTGATTAGGAGGGTTAATGTTTGTGAGCAAAGTGTTGCTGTGACTTTTCCATTGTGTTTAGGTGAGTGAATGTGTTCTCATTTTCTTCAAGGAACATTATTTTGACCCTCAAACTGGAAATCAATACCATCCAGAGGAATTCAGATTAATCTGAGAAACGAACATTCAGCCAATCGTTCAGCGGTGGCCCAACAGCTGAGAGAGGAACTTCAACCCGTCCAGAGATTACCCTGGGTGATGAACAGCGCAGGCAGGCTATTTCCCTCATGAAGCATTCTTCTGATGAAGCCACCATCAAGCAGAAGATGAAGATGACATTTGCATACAGACGGAAGATGACTCATGACCCAAGTAAATGCTGCGAGTGGCTGAATTTCCACAGTTTATGGATATGAAGGGCCTGGTAAGCTCTTCAAGTTCAACATTTCAAAATAGTTGAACTAAAGATACAAAATCAATGTACAAGTAGTAACGATATGTAGTTACAGTAGACTTGGACAACAGGTGTAAAATACAGCAATACATTTGGACCAATTGACATAGCAAACCAGGGCAGAATGTAGCCATCAAGCTGACAAAGTAATGCTTGTTTTAATACTGTTGTCAACCTCAAGTGTTAGAGTATATGTGGCATGTTGGCAAATAAGCTTGCTTGCATAAAACCAATGTTTTGTTCTGTCTGTATGTGCCATTTTATCTTTTGCAGACTGAAAATGATTTTGTGACTATTTGGAGAGACCACTTCAGCCAGGTTTTTGGAGTGATGGCCAACTGCATTTGAGCAAAAGATAATTGAGCAAAGCAAAGGTCTTGCCTCTACAGATGAACTTCAGGAGTTGATCCAAGCGGCAGAATGTCCTGTCAAAAGTATGGTAGTATCTACCAATTCACAGCAATAGACAATTCCAAGAGTGAAAGAATGTAATAAAGATATTAGGACAAGCAATGTTGGAGTGGTGTTGATTAAAATACAATAGAACAGAATATAGTATATACAGTTGAAGTCGGAAGTTCACATACTTGGAGTCATTAAAACTTGTTTTTCCACCTCTCCACAAATTTCTTGTTAACAAACTATAGTGTTGGCAAGTCGGTTAGGACATGTACTTTGTGCATGACACAAGCCATTTTTCCAACAATTGCTTACAGACAGACTATTTCACTTATAATTAACTGTATCACAATTCCAGTGGTTCAGAAGTTTATGTACAATAAGTTGACTGTGCCTTTAAACGGCTTGGAAAATTCCAGAAAAATATGTCATGGCTTTAGAAGCTTCTGATAGGCTAATTGACATCATTTGAGTCAATTGGAGGTGTGTCTGTGGATGTATTTCAAGGCCTTCCTTCAAACTCAGTGCCTCTTTGCCTGACACCATTGGAAAATCAAAAGAAATCAGCAAAGACCCCAGAAAAAAAATTGTAGACCACCACAAGTCTGGTTCATCATTGGAGCCATTTCCAAATGCCTGAAGGTACCACGTTCATCTGTACAAACAATAGTGCGCAAGTATTAACACCATGGGACCAAGCAGCCATTATAACGCTCAGGAAGGAGATGCGTTCTGTCTCCTAGAGATGAACGTACTTTGGTCTGAAAAGTGCAAATCAACCCCAGAACAAGAGCAAAGGACCCTGTGAGGTTGCTGGAGGAAACTGGTACAAAAGTATCTATAATCGACATGACCTAAAAGGCCGCTCAGCAAGGAAGAAGCCACTGCTTCAAAACCACCATAAAGAAGCCAGACTAAGGTTTGCAACTGCACATGGGGACAAAGATCGTACATTTTGGAGAAATGTCCTCTGGTCTGATGAACCAAAAATAGAACTGTCGCCATAATGACCATCGTTATGTTTGGAGGAAAAAGGGGGATGCTTGCAAGCAGAAGAACACCATCCCAACCGTGACGCACGGGGGTGGCAGCATCATGTTGTGGGGTGCTTTGCTCCAGGAGGGACTGACACACTTCACAAAATAGATGGCATCATGATGCAGGAAAAATATGGGGATATATTGAAGCAACATCTCAAGACATCAGTCAGGAAGTTAACGCTTGGTCGCAAATGGACAATGACCCCAAACATACTTCCAAAGTTGTGGCAAGATGGCTTAAGGACAACAAAGTCAAGGTATTGTTGTGGCCATCACAAAACCCTGTCCTCAATCTTATAGAACATTTATGGGCAGAACTGTAAAAGCGTGTGTGAGCAAGGAGACCTAGAATCCTGACTCAGTTACACCAGCTCTGTCAGGAGGAATGGGCCATAATTCACCCAACTTATTGTGGAAAGCTACCCGAAACGTTTGACCCTATTTAAAGGCAATGCTACCAAATACTAATTGAGTGTATGTAAACTTCTGACCAACTTGGAATGTGATGAAAGAAATAAAAGCTGAAAAAATAATTATCTACTATTATTCTGACATTTCACATTCTTAAAATAAAGTGGTGATCCTAACTGATCTACAATATGGGATTGTTACTAGGATTAAATGTCAGGAATTGTGAAGAACTGAGTTATTTGCCTAAGGTGTATGTAAACTTCCGACTTCAACTGTACATATGAGATGGGTAAAGCAGTATGTTAATATTATTAAAGTGGCCAGTAATTCCATGTCTATGTACACTGCCGTTCAAAAGTTTTGGGTCACTTAGAAATGTCCTTGTTTTTGAAAGAAAAGCTATTTTTTGTCCATTAAAATAACATCAACTTGATCAGAAATACAGTGTAGACATGGTTAATGTTGTAAATTACTATTGTAGCTGGAAACAGCTGATTTGTTTTGCTAGCCTCTCTACACTGGCTTCCTGTCAAAGCAAGGGCTGATTTTAAGGTTTTACTGCTAACCTACAAAGCATTACATGGGCTTGCTCCTACCTATCTCTCTGATTTGGTCCTGCCGTACATACGTACGCTATGGTCACAAGACGCAGGCCTCCTAATTGTCCCTAGAATTTCTAAGCAAACAGCTGGAGGCAGGGCTTTCTCCTATAGAGCTCCATTTTTATGGAACGGTCTGCCTACCCATGTCAGAGAAGCAAACTCGGTCTCAACCTTTAAGTCTTTACTGAAGACTCATCTCTTCAGTGGGTCATATGATTGAGTGTAGTCTGGCCCAGGAGTGGGAAGGTGAACGGAAAGGCTCTGGTGCAACGAACCGCCCTTGCTGTCTCTGCCTGGCCGGTTCCCCTCTTTCCACTGGGATTCTCTGCCTCTAACCCTATTACAGGGGCTGAGTCACTGGCTTACTGGGGCTCTCTATCATGCCGTCCCTGCAGGGGGTGCGTCACCTGAGTGGGTTGATTCACTGTTGTGGTCATCCTGTCTGGGTTGGCACCCCCCCCCCCCCCTTGGGCTGTGCCGTGGCGGAGATCTTTGTGGGCTATACTCAGCCTTGTCTCAGGATGGTAAGTTGGTGGTTGAAGATATCCCCCTAGCGGTGTGGGGGCTTGCTTTGGCGAAGTGGGTGGGGTTATATCCTTCCTGTATGGCCCTGCCCGGGGGGTGTCCTCGGATGGGGCCACAGTGTCTCCTGTCCCCTCCTGTCTCAGCCTCCAGTATTTATGCTGCAGTAGTTTGTGTCAGAGGGCTAGGGTCAGTTTGTTATATCTGGAGTACTTCTCCTGTCCTATTCGGTGTCCTGTGTGAATCTAAGTGTGCGTTCTCTAATTCTCTCCTTCTTTCTTTCTCTCTCTCTCTCTCTCTCGGAGGACCGGAGCCCTAGGACCATGCCCCAGGACTACCTGACATGATGACTCCTTGCTGTCCCCAGTCCACCTGGCCATGCTGCTGCTCCAGTTTCAACTGTTCTGCCTTACTATTATTCGACCATGCTGGTCGAATCATTTATGAACATTTGAACATCTTGGCCATGTTCTGTTATAATCTCCACCCGGCACAGCCAGAAGAGGACTGGCCACCCCACATAGCCTGGTTCCTCTCTAGGTTTCTTCCTAGGTTTTGGCCTTTCTAGGGAGTTTTTCCTAGCCACCGTGCTTCTACACCTGCATTGCTTGCTGTTTGGGGTTTTATGCTGGGTTTCTGAACAGCACTTTGAGATATCAGCTGATGTACGAAGGGCTATATAAATACATTTGATTTGATTTGATTTTTTATGGAATATCTAGACAGGCATACAGAGGCCCATTATCAGCAACCATCACTCCTGTTTTCCAATGGCACGTTGTGTTAACTAATCCAAGTTTATAATTTTAAAGTCTAATTGATCATTAGAAAACCCTTTTGCAATTATGCTCGCACAGCTGAAAAATGCTGTGCTCATTAAAGAAGCAATAAAACTAACCTTCTTTGGACTAGTTGAGTATCTGGAGATTCAGCATTTGTGAGTTCAATTACAGGCCAGAAACAAAGACCTTTCTTCTGAAACTTGTCAGTCTATTCTTGTTCTGAGGAATGAAGGCTATTCCATGTGAGAAATTGCCAAGAAACTGAAGATCTTCTACAATGCTGTGTACTACTCCCTTCACAGAACAGCGTAAACTGTCTCCAACCAGAATAGAAAGAGTGGGAGGCCCCGGTGCACAGCTGAACAAGTCCTCAACTGGCAACGTCATTAAATAGTACCCACATAACACCAATCTCAATGTCAACAGTGAAGAGGCGACTCTGGGATGCTTGCCTTCTAGGCAGAGTTCCCCTGTCCAGTGTCTGTGTTCTTTTGCCAATCTTAATCTTTTGTTTTTGTTGGCCAGTCTGAGATACAGCTTTTTCTATGCAACTCTGCCTAGAAGCCAGGATCCCGGAGTAACCTCTTCATTGTTGACGTTGTGGTGGTTCATTTCTTTACTATCATATGAGGAGAGACAAACTTACCACACAAGTCTGAGTAATCCTTAATCTAAATCACTTATTAATCAGGGAGCAGGTCAGTACAATGCACACATATAAAGTGAATCGATTGAGTGCTCTATGATAATGATGGCTGGTCATGGCTGGTCGATGATTCACGATCAAATGATTCGTTGAGTGCCCCGAGACAAAAGTACAAAAGGTATTTTATAGTCAACATACACCCCTTTAAATCTACATGATAAACAACAAATATATAGAATGGGTCACAAGGTTAAGATTTGTATGAAATATACCTATAATACATAGCAGACAGTATCTGCTGTGGCAACAGTTTTCATTGTATAGAGACCAGTGTCTGGCCCTCCGACTCCAAACTGGAACCATCTCTCCCTGGTACGGTATAGAACAGAAACATTAACTAATTCTCTGGAATGCCCTTCTGGTTTTATCACCCAAAAGACATCGTAAATCTCCTGTCAGTGTTATCGCCCAGAGGCCCATCCTCAGTAGAACACACACAATAGTTAAGAATACTCTTCTGTTTCATAAAACAACCATTTGATGTAATAAAAGTATGACAATATAATCTTGCAATTTTTTAAAGAAAATTACAAGATTTAAGAACATTCATTCACATGTAGAAAATGCACACATTCTACATAAACCAAGAAGCATAAAAGCAATAACTCATTGCATGGGTTCCAGCACGTGACCGGCTGCTATAGCACTGGCTCAGCCTCCTTCCAAGAAACACAGCACTGTCTCCCATTTCAACCTCCAACACATATTCTAAGCACTCTAGCAATTTGTCTGGGGAGGTCACCTGCACATACACAGTCACAAACCCATGAAGAAAAACAAAAAATGCATACAGTTTATGAGATTCAAATGTATATCTTCATAGACAAGGAAAAGTACATATTTAATGCATAATGCAGTGCATGCAACAATGGAGTTTAATAAAATAAGCTTTAGTTATCTATCACACTCCAATGGATCAGCATGGTATGGTGGAAATGACTATTTCCATCCCAGAAACTAAAATTGGCATATCCTGTTAGACAGATCCAGGTAGTGACTCCTAGCTGAAGTAAAATGTATTCCATTGGCGCCTAATGAACATGACCCAAGACAAGCATTATGACTCCACTATAGGCAATGCCTATTGATCAAATAGATTAGCATCAGTTTCACTCTCCAGATCAGAGTTCACCCTCTCCATGGCATGCTGAGATTCCGTCAACATCTGTGGTTCATAACAACAATCAATCCCTAACACATTAATTGCTTCACTCATACAGTTATTAACATACCAAACTCAAATCAATCCTTCAGTTTTAAAAATCATTCGGTTTCCAATTCATAATTAAAAACCCAGTGAATTATCCAACCAAAATGTAGAATGACATTGCTCAGTGATTCAAATTGGTCCTATCACTCAAAGTCAAAACCCCCTTCAATTTAACACACATCAACATTAGCAGAATGTACATTTATATTAACATCCAATATAATTATCCTATAATTCTACTATTAACTTTTTTTTAAGTTTTACACACACACACACACACACACATAGACAAGACAAAGCAATATAAATAATATACTCAACTAGAAAAAAAATACAAATACAAATAAAAAAATAGCTTTAAAGATACCATACTTTAGACAAGTTAAACATACCAGGCAGAAGGCTACAGAGGTTAAAGGGCAATCTATAGTACAGGGACAGAGCAAACACCTCACCATTGTTCCTGTAAACAGTCAAGGGATAAGGGTGGAGAAATGCAACCACTCACAGAGAGTCATGGCCACAGACCGACCATCCACTGGACAGGTTTTTTTTTTACAATGCTTTAAAATAAAAAAATAAAATGATTATTCATGTAGGCGTGAACAAAGTGTAAAAACAACTGGGAAAAACAAGCTCACACTTCAGTCTCTGCCCGAGCAAGATGAACAAGGCATCTGCGGATCACAATCAATAAGCACATGGACCTTAATGCCCCCCCCCCCCAGCAAAAACACAGAGAGAGGCTCCTCCAACCCTTAAGTCACAGGCTTATTTTAGTATTAATTGGAATGCCATCAGAGGATGGACTGTTTAAAGTAAGACCGGAATGGAGCCCCAGCCTCATCAAACAGTTTGGGGTTCCCACGTGAATTGAATTTTATTTTTTTCTAGTTTCAGAGAGCACAACACATCCCTCACCCAATATTTATAAGATGGGGGAGCTGCCATCTTCCAGTTCTGTAGTATTAGCCGTCTAGCTAAAAGAGTTGTATAAGCAACAGTGTCCGACTGGATTCTTGATAGGGGGGGTACCCATGGGCAGTACTCCAAAAAGGGCTGTAAGGGGAGACGGATCTATAACAGTGTCATATATATCAGAGAAACATTTAAATATTAATTCCCAGAAACCTGACAGTTTATGACAGCCCCAAAACATATGCAACAGTGTGGCTGGTTCCACTTTACATCTGACACAGGTAGGATCAAAATTAGAGAATATTCTTCCAAGTTTGGCCCCCGACCAGTGGATACGGTGAACCACCTTAAAATGAATGAGGCTGTGTCTAGTGCTAAAAGAGGACGAGTGCACCCTGTGCAGCACAGATTCCCAGGCGTCTTCCCCAAGTTCATCCCCCAAATCCTTTTCCCATCGAGTCTTTAAAGGCACCAAAGAAGGGTTCTATAAGTCATGAATGATTGCATATACATCTGAAATTGCACCCCTAGGAAGCTTGTTCTGCTCCATGATGCTCTCTATAGCTGTATTCGCAGGCCTATTGGGAAATCCATGTGTGTTAGCCCTGACAAAGTTTCTAGTCTGGAGATAGCGGAAAAAGTGGGATTGGGGGAGATTGAACTTTTCCTGCAGCTGAGAAAAAGAGGCAAATGTATCATCAAAGAATAATTGGGCTAGCGAGGAGAGGCCTAGTGAGTGCCAAATGCCAAAAGCCCCATCATTCAAAGATGGAGGAAATAAAATGTTCTGATTGATTGGGCCTGATAGAGAAAAGCCTCGGAGGTTAAAGGCTAAACGGAACTGATTCCAAATTTTAAGAGACTGCTTTACAATTGGGTTGACACACCTTTTGCCTAGGGACACTGGGAGAGACGAGCACAGCACAGAGGAAAGTGCTGCAGGTTTACACGATTCAGACTCCATCTGGACCCAGAGTGGTCTAGGGCCAGTAGGATCAGTCTGCAGCCAGTACAGAACTGCTCTGAAATTTGCAGCCCAGTAGTATGTCTGACAATTTGGTAGAGCTAAACCCCCCAATGACCTAGGCTTCTGTAAATGTTTTCTACCAATCCGTGGTACCTTGCCATCCCAAATAAAATGCATGAATGTTTGATCCAGTGAAATAAAAAAAGATTTTGGAATAAACATTGAAATAAATGTAAAAATTTGGGCAACACATTCATTTTAATGACATTAATCCTTCCGATAAGAGAAAGGGGTAGCGAATTCCAAAAAGTAAAAGATTGTTTCAATATGTCTGCTAGAGCAACAAAGTTTTCCTGAAACACATTTGAATATTTCCTTGTCACTTTTACTCCCAAGTAAGTGAATTGATCCCAGACAATCCTAAACTGAGAACTTGTAAAAGAGCACTTTAAAGCAGCCTTGTTTACCGGAAAAAGCTCACTCTTGCCTAGATTCAGCTTGTACCCTGAGATTGATCCAAACTTTTTAAGAACAGATAGGGCACGTGGCAATGAGGTATCGGGGTTGGAGATAAACAAAAGGAGGTCGTCAGCATATAGCGAGACTTTCTGCTCCCAGCCCGCCCTGATTATGCCTTGAATGGCATCATTAGAGCGTAGTGCAATGGCGAGAGGCTCGATTGCCAAAGCAAACAACAAGGGGGAGAGTGGGCAACCCTGTCTGGATCCGCGGTGCAAGGGAAAATAGTCAGAGGACAAGTTATTAGTCCGTACCAAAGCCATGGGGGAAAAATAAAGAATCTTTATCCACGCAATAAATTTGGGGCCAAAGCCAAATCTATAAAGGGCAGCTGTTAGGTAATCCCACTCAACGCTGTCAAACGCTTTTTCGGCATCAAGTGAGACCACCACCTCCGGGTCCTCAGACGCTGGGGAGTACAGTATATTCATAAGGCGCCTAATATTGGAAAATAAATGCCTATTTCTCACAAAGCCAGTCTGGTCAGAGTGTATTACTTGGTGCAGCAAGCCTTCCATACGGATGGCTAAAAGCTTAGCTAGGATTTTGTAATCACAGTTTAAAAGCGTGATTGGGCGATAGGATCCACATTCCAGGGGGTCTTTGTTTTTCTTTCGTAGTAATGAAATTGAAGCCTGATAAAGACTAGACGGTAGCTTTGAAGTCTTGAGGCACTCTGCAAATAGTCGAGACAAGAATGGGCAAAGCAGACCAGAAAACGTCCTGTAAAATTTGTTTGGAAAACCGCCCGGACCCGGTGATTTACCACTTTTCATTGCGGACACTGCTGTTGCAATCTCCTCAAGCGTAAATTCTTCTTCTAGATAGTCATGGGAGTCTGTATCAATTGAAGGCATATTCAAGCCATTAAGCTGTTACTCCTACCCCCTACTTTTTCGAACATTCTGTTAAAAATCGCGCAACATTTCAGCGCCCTGCTGCTCATGCCAGGAATATAGTATATGCATATTTAATTTTTTTAATTTTACCTTTATTTAACCAGGCAAGTCAGTTAAGAATATATTCTTATTTTCAATGACGGCCTGGGAACAGTGGGTTAACTGCCTGTTCAGGGGCAGAACGACAGATTTGTACCTTGTCAGCTCGGGAGTTTGAACTCGCAACCTTCCGGTTACTATTCCAACGCTGTAGCCTAGTGTATGATTAGTATGTGTGGATAGAAAACACTCAGACGTTTATAAAACTGGTTAAATCACGGCTGTGACTATAACAGAACGTGCGTTTCATCGAAGAGCGCAGGAAAATCTGATCACTGAAAATGGAAATATATATCCATCCGCCACTTCAACCCATTGATAAAGGCGAACCACAATAAATGGGGCTGAGGTTGCAATACCTACAGCTTCCACACGATGTCAACAGTCTTGTCATTTGCCTAGGCTTTGTTTCTTGGTCAAACAAAGAAGAGACGTGTGCTTAACGTTGAACGTTTGCTGGGCATAAATGACGCTCAAAACTTTTTAAATTAAAGTGAGGCCCCAAAAACCGTGTAGCCTCGGGAGACATTTACTATTAACTGGGTCAATGCAAACGGATGCAGTAAACAAATAACCAAAAATATTTTGAGTCACCGAGACAATGTGTAAACAAAATAAATAGGTGAGCGAGATAAGGCACGCACACTTGACGATCAAAACATTAGATCACCTCAAATAAGCCTGAATAGTTTCACCAACTATACAAGACTAGCCTGTTATATCTAAGCATAATTGTACCACAAGTGGGTTACTTACTATCCACAGTACGCAAGCAACAGTTGCTGAACTGTGAGCATATTCAAGACTTCTTGATGTGATGTTGAATGTGAGCCATAGCCTCATCCGGAGATTCAAATGTGTAGTTTTTACCCTCGTGAGATATCCATAAATGGGCCGGGAATCGCAGTCCATACTTCACACTTGGATGGTCCCGAAATACTCGTTTGGCCTGTCCGAAAGCTGCGCGCTCCCTAGAAACAGTGAGGGAGTAGTTCTGGTAGATGGAAAAGCTCTGTCCTTGAAAGCTCAGAGTGGTATTGCGGGCTCGTAGGAGGATCTCCATCTTCTCATGAAAAAAGTGCACTCTATGTCACGGGGCCTCTCCCCATCCCGGGGCTTTGGGCGCAGCGACCGGTGGGCTCGATCAATCAGGGATTTTTCATCTAAGGCAAGAACATACTTCAGCAGCCCCGAAACGAAATCCTTGGCGCGATGCATTTCGGCGGACTCTGGGACCGATACAAGTCTCAGATTATTGCAGCGACTCTCGACTTACGCAGCTCTCCTTCACCTTTTTCAAATCCGCAGCTAGGCGTTTAACTTCAGACCCCAGGGATGTAGTTAAATCGGAGACATTAGTAGCGGAGGCCTCCAGTGCCGCAATCGTTGTAGTGTGTGACGCAGTTGTTGTTTTGAGTATTGTGATTGCTGGCACAGTTTCGTTCCGCAGGATGGTTAAATCTGCTTTTAAAGTATCAGAAACCTCCTGTATTCTGGCCTCAATCATAGCAACCACCTGTGTTTTCATTTCAACTATCTAGTTTGATGGCCTCCAGAATGTTCATTTCAGTGCTGCCAGGCCAAGCCGCGCCCCCGGTTAAAGTGTGCGTCGCCGGGCCCTCAGACTCAGGAGAGAGCGGTGATGAGAGCTGGTCTTGTAGGCCGGGTTTTCTCAAAGTCATGCCTTTGGCCTTATGTTTGGTTGACATGCTGACATTCGGAAGCAAAGTAGTCTTGTTTTTTACGGAAAGGGATCACCAAATTAATATTTGAAAATAAATACGGTTCTGCAGCAGAATTCACATAAACTTTAAGAATACCACGGGAGCAAACGGAAAACACGTAGGCGCACATGGCGTCCCCTACCATCCCCCCACTATTAACTTTTTTATCACGATTAAAATGCAGATCAGTATCTCAATGCATTCTTAATTTAAATTACTATAATATTATGTAGCGTAGACCTCTATAATCAACCTGATACCCCAAAAGTCTAAAACAATTTTGGGCACAGCTTCATTTAGCATTCGCTACCCTTAAATACAATTATCCTGGTATCGTTACTAGACCAATGTCCAACTAATATGTGATAGCTGTTTCTCCTTAAATTGTTCCCGTTATCCCTCTAAATGTAATATTTTTTTTCTCTCGCAAATGTAGTACATTTCTCAGCGTAAGGAATCAGTGATATTTAATCCCAGGCATTTAATAAAAAGTTGTTTGAGATGTGTTCTCCTACATCTCCCTTAACATACATACTGTAGGGGACTTCGATCAGTCCCGGAAGTAAGAATCCTACTCAAAACACATCACATAATAAAGTGTTTCATTATGTGAAAATGACACCTTAAACAATAACCATACCACCTTTCCAGTAATCTAATCATTTCAACCTGTTGCATAAAGTTAGTAAAAATATAAACCTGTTGTTTAACAAATCTAGAACCTTTAAAAAGCAGGTGCTGTCTCATCAGCGTAATAGTCAAAACGAACTGTTTCCCACTCTTAGCTACAATGTTGCATGCCCCAAAGGTCAATACTGTTCAGGTTGTACATTAATGATCTTCCTTCTGTCTGCGCTGTGTCTGAAGTTCCAATGTATGCAGATGATACAGTGATGCATGCAAAGCGCAAACAACAAGCTACACAAACTCACTACTGTAATGGTCCAGATGACAAAGTGGCTCAGGGACTCATGTTTGCATCTCAATGTAAAAGAAACACAGTCTGCATGTTCCTCACAAAGAGGACAACTGATGCTACTGAGCCAGATGTGTCAGAGGAAAAGCTCCAGGTGGTAACCAATTTTAAGTACCACGGTATCATACTTGATTCCAACCACTCTTTTTGAAAAGCAAATGAAAAAAGGTAATAACCAAATTCATCCGAACTAATTTCCAAAGCATATGAAATTGTTTGACAACAGAGGTAACAAAACTGTACTTCAAATCTATGATACTCCTCCACTTAACATACTACTTGACTAGTTGGGTCCAAGCTTGCTCTACAACATTAAAACCCATTCAGTCTGTCTGCAATTAGGCTCTCAAAGTGCTTGATAGGAAGCCCAATAGCTATCATCACTGTTACATTCTCAGAAAGCATGAGCTCCTGGGTTGGAAAAATCTATTGTAATACACTGACGCATGTATTGTATTCAAGTTCCTAAATGGCCTGTCTCCCCCTCCCCTCAGTACTTTTGTTAAACAGAAAACCCGCCATGAGAGGTAACTGCACCTTTAGTCAATCTGCTTTCTCTGTGGAATACGTTGCCATTAGACATACACAACTGTGATTAATGTGCACTGTCCCTGTAAAAATGTAAAATAAACTCAAATTCAAACTGCAATCCACTTTAATGACCGGACATTGTTCCACGTAATGGAAATATTATGGTGTTAGAATACATATAGAAAATCAGAAACATATACATAAAAAAATCTGAAATAACGATAAAATAAATCACTTACCTTTGAAGATCTTCCTCTGATTGTAATCCCACGGGTCCCAGTTACACAACAAATGGTCGTTTTGTTTCATAAAGTTCTTATTTATATCCCTAAAAAGTCAGTTTAGTTGGCGCGTTTGATTCAGTAATCCACCCGTTCCACTCGTTCAACATGCAGACAAAGGAATCCAAAAAGTTACCAATAAACTTTGTCCAAACAAGTCAAACGTTTCTAAATCAATCCTCAAGTACCCTAATATTTAAATAAACAATCAAATTTCAAACAGAATGTCTTATGTTCAATACCAGAGATAAATAACGAGGTGCGCGTCACAAGACTACAGTCCAAATGAGAGCCACCTTGAAAAACTACAACTACTAATTCATTTAAAAAAAAACAAGCCTGAAACCTTTTCTAACGCCATCTAGTGGAAGCCATAGGAACTGCAATCTGGGAGGAATTCCTTTGAATATCTCATAGATACGCATTTGAATGGACTGTGACCTAAAAAAAGACATTTCCAGATGGATTCTTCTCAGGTTTCTGCCTGCCATATCAGTACTGTTATACTCACAGGCATTATTTTAACAGTTTCAGAAACTTCAGTGTTTTCTATCCAATGCTAACAATTATATGCATATCCTAGTGTCTAGGTTACTGTGTCTAACATTCTGTTACGTTACAGCCTTACTCTAAAATGGATTGAATAGTTTTTTTCCTCATCAATCTACACACAATAGCCCATAATGACAAAGCAAAAATCAGGTTTTTAGATTTTTCTGAAAATGAAATATTAAATTAACATAAATATTCAGACCCTTTACTCGGGTCTTTGTTGAGGCACCTTTGGCAGTGATTACAGTTTTGAGTCTTGGGTATGACTCTACAACCTTGGCACAGCTCTATTAGAGGAGTTTCTCCTGTTCTCCTCGACAGATCCTCTCAAGCTATGTCAGGTTGGATGGGGAGCGTCGCTGCAGAGCTATTTTCAGGTCTCTGGTGAAATATGGTGGAAAATTACAAGCTCTTTTATGCACATGCACTGTATGAGCCTTAAACCTATAAATTGCCATTGTCTGTTTGAATGTCATATAAGAAGAAGTTGGTATTTTTCCACTCTGCCTCTATTCAACTTAGCCAGGATGGACCAAAACTCGTCACTCTCAGACGGCCCTTTGTCTTTGGCCATGTGGTCTTTTCGTGTCTTTCAAGGGCACAGCTGTGTGGAGATATGAAGAGAACAGAGACTGGCTTGAGCATCATGCGGCAATTCTATCTGCCGAAAAGAGTAACAAAACTGGCATTATCACTTGTTTGTGCACAATGTTCCCACCATGATCTCACACACCTGCTAAACTGCCACGTAGACAAAGGTTATAAAAGCTGAGACCCAACTTTCATTTGTTGGGCTCTTGACTGTACCTTTTGAGTGATTGTCAAAAGCTCCAGAATTGCAATTCTTATCATAAAACAAGTTGTTTGGAAGAATCTACAGTCTATTCCTTTCTTATTAGAATTTCCACTCCAATTCTTGGCAACGAGGATGGGATTGCTAACTCCGTTTGCTGATCGTTCCCGGGGACACCAATGTTAACTGCACACAGAGGCTGCATTAGACTCGGCTCAGATAGCCTGCACTCCGCCTGAGTGGAGCAGAAGGGACCCACCACAGATCCTCCAGGAAGCATCAGTGGATGGATACCCCATTCCAAACAATACAATTAAGGATGAGACTGACTTTTAGGGAAAACTAAACTGCACGTTAAAATATGGTAGATCTTGTCTTAGTGACAGAAGACTACTGTGTGTAGAGGATAATTCACTGTGTGTGAATCTTCAATGTGTGTGAAGAAGACCTTGTCTCAGTGACAAGGAGGGCTCTATAGTGTGTGGAGAAAACCCTGTGTGTGAGTTTCACTGTGTGTAAAGAAGACCTTTTCTTAGTGACAAGGAGGGCTCTACTGTGTGTGGAGAAAACCCTGTTTTATAACAGAGGTTTTCCTGGGTAAATGTGCATTATTGTGAAGTCAATGGCGCATAAGTGGGGCACTCTGGCACAAGGTAACAAAAAATGCATTTAGAGGTTGTTTTTTTAAAGAGTTTACATCCAAATGTATTTCCTGAAATGATCACAAATGGTTTGTCAAGATCAGTGTGGAAGAACTTGACCTGTCTACACAGTGTCCTGACCTCAACCCCATTGAACACCTTTGGGATGCATTAGAACACCGACTAGGAGCCAGGCTTCAGTGCCCGACCTCACTAATGCTCTTGTGGCTGAATGGAAGCAAGTCTCCGCAGCAATGTTCCAAAATATAGTTGAAAGCCTTCCCAGCAGAGTGGTGGCTGTTTTAGCAGCAAATGAGGGACCAACTCAATTTTAATTCCCATGACTTTGGAATGAGACATTCGATGAGCAGGTGTCCACATAATTTCAGTCATGTAGTGTATCATAAGGCCTTTATTTTGTGAGCCTAGTTATACCCTAACAAAATGGTGTTAGAAATCTCCTTGTTTACAGGCCACATCAGGCCGGCAAGTCGCATTATGCTGGCCAGAGGTAGGATATCCAAAAAGTGGAATTGTTAATCAACTGCAACCTCCATTCAGAATGACTACCAAGATAGGAAATGGAAGATTAGAAGACTAAGGTAGTCTCAATATGTAAACTGGAACAACCATCTCAGTAATGAGTGCAAAAAATCAAATTGCTAACAGAGTGGATTACTTTAGAAAACTGTATGTTATGTATCTTTGTCTATCATAAAATTAATCAACCAAGCAATGTACATGCAAAAACACATATTTTACAGTACAACAAACAATTCTGAAAATCTCCCTGCAATAGAGCATGCTGGGAAATATTATATATGGTTTTATGTAGAACCCGTCTTGCCTTTCAAAGAACGGTTCATAGGATGTTAAAGGTTCTAGGTAGAAACCTTTGCCTTACAAAGAACCCTTGTCTTCATAAAAGGGTTATTCTGATCAAAACAGTTCTTGGTAGAACCCTATCCCTCTGCAAAGAACCCTTTTATCTAAGAGTTTACTGCTGCCACTCATTTCATGGCAAATTCTGCAAATAACAATTAATACATACAAATGATAGACTTTGAACGTTTTTGGGAAAGCATTTCTGTCAACCCACAAGACGGTTATCACATGAACTGGTCACACACAGAGAGACAAACGCACGCATCACACAGACAGGGGCAATATTGCTGGAAATTAATGGGTAGATAGTGTTCATTTGGGATTTTTAAGCCGATAGTGGTTAACCTGGGGTGGGATAATGTCAATGTTGCGTTGATTAGCTAGTAGCTGGAAGCTTGCGGTGTCTGATACTTGTGAGACTTGACAAGTGAAAATTGCATGTACTTTCAGAAATGTTTGGCGAGTTACTCATAGGCAGGCTGTGAGCTACTGGAAGATTGTGATCAACCTGTTGGAGACCTTTGGTAGAAAGCCTTGCCTTTTGAGTAAATTGTAGAGTTATCGCCAATGATTTATACAGCGTGTACACTAGATGACTGATAGGGGGTGCTGTGTTGAAGCCAACATGCCTCCATCTTTGCACTCCACACCAATGTAAATAATATTTTGGAAGCTAAGCGGTGCACACGCATCAGGTGCGTGTCATGAATGTATCTCACCCCAGATACCTGTATCTCCCTGGACTCATAGGGTACCATACATTTTTCCCATGGGAGTTTTTAGAAACACTTGAAATAAGGGCTGTGTTTTGCTTAGGCTTACCCTGCCTTGACATTTTGATAACAGTGTGACAAGGTGACTTTAATCAATATTTCTCCCTGTATTTAACCACCAAAAATGAAATGCTAATTAGCAGCTAATGTGGCTATCATAAAGAACTACAAATGCCATGATGATCTGGATGAGACAGTCAAATCGAGGCAAAGGTAAGAATCTCTGGATTAACTATCTATTTAATTTCTTTAAATTGACAATTCTGTGAACTGTCTTGTGCAAGTTTTAGAATGACACAATACCTGTTCGCAAAGGTGTCAGTTTGTCACGACTTCTTCCGAAGTCGCTCGCTCTTCTTCATTGGGCGGTGTTCGACGTCACCGACCTTCTAGCCATCACTGATCCATTTGTCATTGGTTTTGTCTTGTCTTCCATCACACCTGGTTCCAATCCCATTAATTACATGTTGTGTATTTAACCCTCTGTTTACCCTCATGTCCTTGTCGGTGATTGTTTGTTGTATGTGTTGGTGCTACCTATGTTCTGGTGTGCGATGGGTTTTGTACCCACGTTCATTATTTTGTATATGTTGATTTTAGGAGTTTGTGAGCACTCTGTTTATACCAAGTTCGTTCTCCTGCGCCTGACTTCCCTGCCACCAGCACGCACCCATTACACAGTTAAAGATGACGTGCCGGAGCTTGCAGGGATTTGTAGTCTAGCATGATGTCTACTTTGATGCTAATTAGCAAATAGAGACAAATGTGCTAATAGAGACAAATATAATAATAAAAGTCACCATGTCCAAGAGAGATTTATATGGTTATCAAAATGTCAATCCAGGCTAAGCCTGCACAAAACACAGCCATTATTTTAAGTCTTTCTAAAATGCCATATGGAAAAAATGAATGGTGGAAAAACTATTGTAACCATTTCCCTGTTTGACCACTAGGTTTTATGGGTATTATGACAACTCTACTGTGAGGCTCTATACAGGGAGATTTCAGAGGTCTGGATTGGATGCATGTAGAAGCTGGAAAATATCCGTATATGAAGTCCGTATATAGTCTGTATATGAAATTAAGGACATGCGTATCTGCAGCATGTGTAAATCTTATTAGTGTAATAAAAAAATCCCCATCAAAGCCTGTTTGTTTAAACTAGGGATATTTAAGGCTCCCGAGTGGCGCAGAGGTCTAAGGAACTGCATCTCAGTGCCAGAGGTGTCACTACAGTCCCTGATTCGAATCCAGGCTGAATCACATCTGGCTGTGATTGGGAGTCCGATAGGGTGGCACACAATTGGCCCAGCACCGTCTGGGTTTGGCCGGGGTAGGCCCTCATTGTAAATAAGAATTTATTCTTAACTGACTTGCCTAGTAAAATAAAAAATGTTTTTTTGCTGTGTCTCAACCTACCGCATCCGCCGATTTCAGACCCTCCCCATCTGCGGTGGAAGGTGTTTCTCAGACCAGGAGATATCCTGGAAAGATGAGACTCTCAAGAACAAGATGGTGTTCTTCGTTTTTCTCTATAACCCCCACAAGTGTTCAGGGACTCGTCTGAAGGTAACCTGGTACCAGGACAAAAAAATGAAAGGAAGTGAATAGGGCATTTTTTTGTTTCCTGAGCTTTCTTTTATCAGTCAGATATAGGACAGACACTTAGAAATGTACTTCCTTTTGTGTAATTTGTTTGACTGTTTTCCCATGTATGAATCTGTTATTCAATGCGTTTCTATGGGCTAATAGCAGTATGGCCAAATTCAATGTTTCATCAAATAAAAATGCATTAAAAAAATTATACCTAAAGGAGTCCTACATTTCTAAATTAAATAGCTAAAGGATCTTTAGTATGACCATCTTAAAACAATTCCATATGTTAGCTTAGAAACCCAGCCACAGGGAGTCATTCTTAATCATCTCAGGTATTGGCGTTTTTTCTTAATGTCCTGTTTTACTGCCCTTTGTATTTTTTGTACAACTATCGTTTCATTTTTTATTCAGTAGAAATAAATAAAAGATAAAAGATGACATGGTGATGGTTAATGAAACAATGGCAAGCAGTTCTGGAACAACTTCATATAATCCTGCACTGTTATTTTTGCCAATAGACTCAAAGCCACATTAGGGAACACAAAGCTTGGCTCGGAAAATGACAACCTATTACCTTCCCTCCATCCACTCAATATGCAAGTGGTACAGTAGAACAGGCAACCGAGCCCAATGGGGATTACTGCAACCTCTGGCTGAACTACACACAGTAATGGGGTAAATAGGGTAAATAGTATCTGCAGGACCTGCAACTGCATACCCAGTTAGAATGTGCTTAAAATAAATGCATGTTGTATTGCACGGCTACTTTAAAACTGGGTCACCATCTAGCTTGGTTTCTCTCTGGTATATTTTCTCTTATTTATAGCTTGAGCAGGCATAATTCACTACTTGACAAAAGTGTATTTCTCTAATTAACTTTCTAAACATCTGAGTGGAGACGTCTTCCCTGATTTAATCCGTGCAGGGTTCATCAGACCCGATTACACCTAATTGGATTCTAACATGTCAATACCCGTATTACGATAAAACCCACAGTCAACTAAATGTTCACAACTACTTTTGGCAAAGGGGTAGGGTAATGTTTGGATTGCACTGTTACATCTACAGCCCACTGCCTGGAAATGCCCCATGACCAAATCAACCTTGCCCCTATTAGTATTAGCCGGGTCTTACCCAAGACAGGTGAGCTGAAGCCCAGGCCCGGTCTGATATCACAGAAATGTAATGAACCCAAACCCCCCAAAAATAGTTCAGACTTCTAGATTTAAACTGGTGTTGAGAACAATGTGGCGTTTTAATCTTTATCACACGGACTACACACTCAGCACTCGCTCATACCCTCGTCATTGTTCTTCTTTTAAATTCTTATTTTTATTGTTATAATTATTATTACAATTATTATTATCATCAATATAATAGCCTACTTAGTATTATTATTATCATTACTAGACCTATAGGCTATAGTAGCCTTATAAAATCTATCCACAATCGAGCTAAGAGCGCGTCCTGTTTCTTAATGTTGTGATCTGTTTCTGTGTTTGGCCTGATATGGTTCTCAATCAGAGGCAGGTGTTAGTCATTGTCTCTGATTGGGAGCCATATTTAGGTAGCCTGTTTTGTCATTGTGGGTTGTGGGTGATTGTATATGTTAGTTGCTTGTGTCAGCACAGTTCTCATTATAGCTTCACGGTCGTTATTTGTTTATTGTTTTGTATATTTTGTATTCAGTGTTCAGTGCTTTCTTTAATTAAAAAATCATCATGAACACATACCACGCTGCATTTTGGTCCGCTCCTTACGACGATCGTGATAGAATCACCCACCACAACAGGACCAAGCGGCGTGGTGACAGGCAGCGGCAGCAGCAGCAGCGCAAGGAGGAATGGACATGGGAGGACGAGTTGGACGGTGAAGGACCCTGGGCAGAGCCAGGAGAATATCGCCGCCCCAAAGAAGAGCTGGAGGCAGCGAAGGCGAAGAGGCGCTGGTATGAGGAGGCAGCACGGCGGCACGGATGGAAGCCCGAGAGTCAGCCCCAAAAATGTCTTGGGAGGGGGCACACGGGACGTGTGGCGAAGCCAGGTAGGAGACCTGCGCCAACTTCCTGTGCTTACCGGAGGGCGAGAGAGACCGGGCAGGCACCGTGTTATGCTGTGGAGCGCACGGTGTCCCCAGTGCGGGTGCATAGCCCGGTGCGGTACATACCAGCTCCTCGCATTGGCCGGGCTAGAGTGGACATCGAACCAGGTGCCATGAAGCCGTCTCTACGCATCTGGTCTCCAGTGCGTCTCCTTGGGCCGGCGTACATGGCACCAGCCTTACGCATGGTGTCCCTGGTTCGCCAGCACAGTCCAGTGCGGGCTATTCCACCTCGCCGCCCTGGCGGGGCGACCGGGAGCATTCAACCAGGTAAGGTTGGGCAGGCTTGGTGCTCAAGAGCTCCGGTGCACCTGCACGGTCCGGTCTATCCAGTACCACCTACACGCACCAGCCCTCCAGTGGCAGACCCCCGCACCAGGCTGTCTCTCCGTCCTTCCCTACAGGTACTCCCGCCTGTCCAGAGCTGCCGGAGCCTTCCTCCTCTCCGGCGCTGCCGGAGTCTCCCACCTGTCCGGCACTGCCAGAGCCTTCCAGAGCCTTCCTCCAGTCTGCCCAGCACCGCCTGAGCTGGCCGTCTGTCCAGGACTGCTAGAGTCTCCTGTCTGTCCAGGGCTGCTAGAGTCTCCCGTCTGTCCAGGGCCGCTAGAGTCTCCCGTCTGTCCAGGGCCGCTAGAGTCTCCCATCTGTCCAGGGCCGCCAGAGTCTCCCGTCTGTCCATGGCAGCCAGAGTCTCCCGTCTGTCCAGGGCCGCCAGAGTCTCCCATCTGTCCAGGGCCACCAGAGTCTCCCGTCTGTCCAGGGCCGCCAGAGTCTCCCGTCTGTCCAGGGCCGCCAGAGTCTCCCGTCCGTCCAGGGCTGCCAGAGTCTCCCGTCTGTCCAGGGCCGCCAGAGTCTCCCATCTGTCCAGGGCCGCCAGAGTCTTCCGTCTGTCCAGAGACACCAGAGCCGCCAGTCTGTCCAGAGCCGCCAGTCTGTCCAGAGCCGCCAGAGCCGCCAGTCTGTCCATAGCCGCCAGAGCCGCCAGTCTGTCCAGAGCCGCCAGTCTGTCCAGAGCCGCCAGAGCCGCCAATCTGTCCAGAGCCGCCAGAGCCGCCAGTCTGTCCAGAGCCGCCAGAGCCGCCAGTCTGTCCAGAGCCGCCAGAGCCGCCAGTCTGTCCAGAGCTGCCAGAGCCGCCAGTCTGTCCAGAGCCGCCAGAGCCACCAGTCTGTCCAGTGCCGCCAGAGCCGCCAGTCTGTCATGAGCCGCCAGAGCCGCCAGTCGGCCAGGATCCGCCAGAGGCGCCAGAACCTCCGCCCCTCAGTCCAGAGGCGCCAGAGCCTCCGCCCCTCAGTCCGGAGCTGCCTCTCAGTCCAGTAGGGTTGCCAGTCCTAGGTCGGCGGCGAGGGTCGCCGCTCAAAGGACGCTACTGAAGTGGACTAAGACTATGGTGAAGTGGGGGCCACGTCCAGCGCCAGAGCCGCCACCGCGGACAGATGCCCACCCAGACCCTCCCCAATAGGTTCAGGTTTTGCGGCCGGAGTCCGCACCTTGGGGCGGGGGGGGGGGGGTACTGTCACACCCTGACCATAGTTTGCTTTGTATGTTTCTATGTTATGTTTGGTCAGGGTGTGATCTGAGTGGGCATTCTATGTTGGATGTCTAGTTTGTCTGTTTCTGTGTTTGGCCTGATATGGTTCTCAATCAGAGGCAGGTGTTAGTCCTTGTCTCTGATTGGGAGCCATATTTAGGTAGCCTGTTTTGTCGTTGTGGGTGATTGTCTATGTTAGTTGCTTGTGTCAGCACAGTTCTCATTATAGCTTCATGTTCATTATTTGTTTATTGTTTTGTATAGTTTGTATTCAATTAATAGTATAGTTTTTATTTAATTAAAACATCATCATAAACACATACCATGCTGCATTTTGGTCCGCTCCTTACGACGATCGTGACAAATGTAATTTATAAGCCTATCTCAATCAATAATTCATTCGTGTCATCACACTGCGCACAAGTCATTCATGCCTTTAAAAATAAAAAGCATTTTATTTTGAAATTGAAATAATGGAGCCTTCAATAATTAAACAATAAATAAATAACTTGATTTTGTGCCAGACATCCATCATAAAAAAAATTCTCAAAATCCTGTGTTTTGAATGCATGTTTTGTTCTGAAAATAACTGCATCAAGCCAATGCCTGATTAGGAAAACATTTTGATCAGTTATGGATCTACTTTCGGTAGTTTACTGGCACATTAGCAGTCATAAGTTGTATTTAATTAAGATGTATCACCGTTAACAGATGCCATTGGAATATTTGCCTTTCCTGATTCTGAGATGCTCTGCCTGTCGTGGTCTCGTGAATCATCATTCTCCCAAGTGCAATCCAGCCTATTCATATAGCAATTTGAAACTATTCAATCATCAGAAAAATAGGTTTCGTCATGGCCACAAATGTCTGGCCCAATATTGGAATTCAGGCGCCACTAGTGGCTGCAACTGCTGCTGCTGTTGCTATGAGAGAGCAATAGTAAAAGGTGAGCAGACTGTCTTTTTTTCTTAATTATTAACATAGTGCGGCAAGCCAGAAACTCGTCAGGCCCAAATACATTTTCAGAATTTGAGGCCGGCTTGGTATAAGATAAGAGGGCCCTGTCGGACTCCGTCGTGTCGAGGCTGAAAATTGGAACTCTATCCCGATCCATAAAGTATCTCGTAGTAGGAGTGCTGATCTAGGATCAGGTCCCCACTGTCCATGCAATGACGTGTCACCCAATGATGGTTATTACTTCAGGGGAAGATGTTGACGTTGTTTGCATACTGTTCATTCAAACTTTGCAAAGAGGGATTACAATGAACATTTTCCCTTTGAAAGTATAGAGCAATCACCTTCATAGATAAAGCATCATTTTACACACTGAGCGAAATCCTAAATCGTGGGTGTCCATTAATTATTCCAAAAGACTTGCATCTAAACAAGCAGTGATTTTAACTTCCATATGGAACACTAAGCCATTAATCATTTAATTACAATCAGAAAATTCCTTAGTTGCACAGTTAATTGCCACTCTGATGAGGGCTTGTGAAGTAGAGGGAATCCCTCTGCATAATGAAGTATAATTTGAAAACTGTTGTTGAGTTTGTATCAACACAGTGGACGAAAAATACATTGCTCTTTCTAATATTTCTATATTTCTTAATTCCTTTCTTTTTCTTTTTGGATTTGCATTTGTTTTGTATTGTTAGATATAACTGCGCTATTGGAGCTAGGAACATAAGCATTTCGCTACACCCGAGATGACATTTGCAAAATATGTGTACGCGACCAATACAATATGATTCGATTTTACTTTGGAATGGTATCATAAACAGATGAGTAATCTTGTCCAATTTTTTTAAGTAAATCCCAGACAGTTCTTATTTGGAGGGCAATAAAAGAAAGTATCCATTGTAACCACAATTTCCTGTAGATACTCTTGAAAAAGGACTGTAAAGAAAAGCAGTAACCATGTTTCCTTACACACAGAGGCACAATCTCTGCTACACACACTGGTTTTTAAATACAAAATCTCTATGCAAACAATCAAAGAGCATAATGAAGATTAATTGCTCGCATTTTTATAATGAATAAAACTGGCCAAAAATTCTGTAATTAGTAGAGAATATCTTAGAGTGCACAATGAGCCACTTCTGAGCGCAGGTATATCATTGAGGATGGGAAAGACATGTATCTGTAAGGACCGACACTGGAGTAGAGAAGAAGTTACGGGAAACAAACATTTAATCAGGAAACGACATGAAACAAGACAGGAACAGCGTCAGCACACGGATATACAAGGACATAAGACAATCAATGCTGGAGCGTGGAACAGAGTGGGGGAACAGACAGATATAGGGGAGGTAATGACAGAGGTGATAGAGTCCACGTGAGTCCAATAATCACTGATGCGCTTGACAGGGGAAGGCCTGTGTGTGTAATGATGGTGGCAGAAGTACGTAATGCTGGGAAGCCTGACACCCTCGAGCGCCTGGGGGGAGGAGCGGGAGCAGCCGTGACAGTATCTGAAATAACTTTTTTATTAAATGTCTATTTGACCATGGAATTCAGAACAGCAAATTGTTACCTGGTATAGCTTTTTCTGTGCAACATTCCTAGTGTTGATTCAGTTGTTCAATTTACTCTATAAGTGTTAAATTATCACTCTTTGGTGAGCATCAGCTCTGTTGCCATTCCTGCAGTCAGCATGCCAATTGCACACTCCCTCAAACCTTGAGACATCTGTGGCTTTCAAGACTGCACATTTTAGAGTGGCCTTTAAATGTCTAAAGGACAAGGTGCAGCTGTGTAATGATCATGCTATTTAATCAGCTTCTTGATATGCCACACCTGTCAAGTGGATAGATTATCTTGGCAAATTAGAAACTCTAAGCAGTGTGTTCATCTAACACTGAAAGTGTGGACCCGTATAGACACTGGACCAGTGTTAAATTGGACACTATCCGTGTTGATTTAACACTGGAGAATTTCCTGTGAGCACAGTATTTTCTTTACACCATTTGCAGGTGACATTTAATTTGTCATGCTATAGTTTGTGACATTGGTGATTGATTATGTTTTAATGGCGAAGAATGATCGGTGTTGAACGCTGAATTCTGCCAAAACATGGATTATTGTTATCCTCGCCCCAAACAATAGCATCTCCAATTGTGTCTTTTGTCTTAAAGTTGATATGATACAGTGCATTCAAAAAGTACAGCCTCACATGCTGACCAGACCCGAACGGGTAGCATGCGCGAGCGTTGCAAAATAAATGTACACATACATGTTATTCAATCATTGCACCCACACTGCTCACACGTGTCAACAAGCATCTGCGAAGCCAGGCACTAAAATATAACTTTGTTCTATATGTGGCTCTCAACGTGCTGCAATCCTGCTTCTCCCATCTCCTCATTGTTTTTTAGAAACATATACCCACATGCCATTTCCTCATTGGTTTTTAGGAGCATATACCCACATGGGTGATTGAAATATGAACTGAGGTCCAGAATCGAGTCGGTTGTGGTAATGCACCTTAAAACTGTTTGCCAACCGCCATATAAAGTCCAAAGAAGAATAAGAAGCCTGAAGGAGGAGAGATGACTAGAAACTAATTCGGTTTACTGTAATCTGTGGATTAATCTTAGAACAAATTCATATAATTGGTTCAGAGTTTGATTAGATTTTTCAACCTGTGTGTCCTGACCACGTCTGGTGTAGGTGAAATAAAATCAACTTGCGCGCGATGGCGCATGCAGAAGCAGTCTGGTCAGCATGTTATTCTAAAATGGATACAATTGTATTATATTCCTCATCAATCTACACACAATATCCCATAATGACAAAACAAAAATGTATAAAATGAAGAAAACTGAAGTATCTTGTTTACATAAGCCTTGAGACCCTTTGCTATGACACTCAAAATTGAGCTCTGGTGCATCCTGTTTCCATTGATCATCCTTGATGTTCATGCAACTTGTTAGGAGTCCACCTGTGGTAAATTCAATTGTGATCGACCAACTTTATTCGGCAGCGTAGCCTAGTGGTTAGAGTGTTGGACTAGTAACCGAGTTCAAACCCCCGAGCTGACAAGGTACAAATCTGTCGTTCTGCCCCTGAACAGGCAGTTAACCCACTGTTCCCAGGCCGTCATTGAAAATATGAATATGTTCTTAACTGACTTGCCTGGTTAAATAGAGGTAAAATAAAAAAAATATGATAATTCTGCTTTGAAAGTTGATAAACTTGAAACCTCAATTTTGAGATAATGGCCTTTGAATATTTTGGTACTACTAAAGGAGAGCTCTCCTTTGTCTACACCCATTCAGCATTGTTCACACCCTCTTAAGCCAGCCCCAACCATCTCTTTAAGGATTCACATGTGAGGTCATGTGCTAAACAGTGAGTGTAGTAAAGATTAAGACTAAAAGTGGCAAAAGTAGTACTGTAGGTATTCAGACCCTTTAATCTTTACTTTGTAGAAGCACCTTTGGCAGCGATTACAAAGTTGAGTCTTCTTGGGTATAACGCTACAATCTTGGCACACCTGTATTTGGGAAGTTTCACCCATTCTTCTCTGCAGATCCTCTCAAGATCTGTAAGGTTGGCTGGGGAGCGTCGCAGTACAGCTATTTTCAGGTCTCTCCAGAGATGTACGATCGGGTTCAAGACTGGGTTCTGGCCTGGTCACTCAAGGACATTGTCCTGACTGTGTGATTAGGGTTGTTGTCCTGTGGGAAGGTTCATATTCGCCCCAGTCTGAGTTCCTGAGCGCTCTGGAGCAGGTTTTCATCAAGGGTCTCTCTGAACTTTGCTCTGTTCATCTTTCCCCCAATCCTGAATTGACTCCCAGTCCCTGCTGCTGAAAAACATAACCACAACTGGATGCTGCCACCACCATGCTTTGTCGTAGGGATGGTGCCAGGTTTCCTCCAGACGTGATGCTTGGCTTTCAGGCCAAAGAGTTCAAACTTGGTTTCATCAAACCAGACAATTTTGAATCTCATGGTCTGAGTCCTTTAGGTGCCTTTTGGCAAACTCCAAGCGTGACGTCATGTGCCTTTTACTGAGTAATGGCTTCCGTCTGGCCACTCTACCGTAAAGTCCTGATTGGTGGAGTGCAACATAGATGGTTGTCCTATCTCCACAGAGGAACTCTTGAGCTCTGTCAGTGTGACCATCGGGTTCTTGGTCACTTCCCTGACCGAAGCGCTTCTCCCCCTATTGCTAAGTTTGGCCGGGTGGCCAGCTCTAGGAAGAGTCTTGTGGCTCCAAACATCTTCTATTTAAGAATGATGGAGGCCACTGTGTTCTTAGGGATCTTCAATGCTGCAGAAATGGTACCCTTCCCCAGATCTGTGCATCGACACAATACTGTCTTGGAGCTCTAAGGACAATTCCTTCAACCATGGCTTGGTTTTTGCTCTGACATGCACGGTCGACTGTGGGACCATATATAGACAGTTGTGTGCCTTTCCAAATCCTGTCCAATCAGTTGAATTTACCACAGATAGACTCCAATCAAGTTGAAGAAACATCTCAAGGATGATCAATGGAAACAGGATGCACCTCTCATGGCAAAGGGTCTGAATACTGGTGTTGCTGTTTTTTATTTTTAATCCATTTGCTAAACTAAAATAAATAAACTGTTATGGGGTATTGTGTAAATCAGTGGATCCCAAACTTTTTATAGTCCCGTAACCCTTAAAATATTCAGCCTCCAGCTGCGTACCCCACCAGGGTGTAATGGGATTCTTCCTGGGAAGGAGAGGCGGACCAAAATGCAGCGTGGTTATAATTCATGGTTCTTTCATAAAGAAACTATACATGAATAAACTACAAAACAAGAAATGTGAAAACCCGAAACAGTCCCGGTGGGACAAACACTGACACAGGAGACAACCACACACAAAACCCAACACAAAACAGGCTACCTAAATATGGCTCCCAATCAGAGACAATGACTAACACCTGCCTCTGATTGAGAACCATATCAGGCCCAAACACAGAAACAGACAAACAAGACATCCAACATAGAATGCCCACTCAGATCACACCCTGACCAAACAAAACATAGCAACATACAAAGCAAACTATGGTCAGGGTGTGACACAGGGTCAGTGCACTATCAAATGTTGTTTTTTGCCATCATTGTAAGCAAGCCAGCCACACACACTATATGATACATTTATTAAACATAATAACTAGTGTTGTTGTTACAACCCGGCTCGTGGGAAGTGACAAAGAGCTCTTATAGGACCGGGGCACAAATAATAATAATTATAATAATCAATCATTTTGCTCTTTTTATAGCCACCTTACATATAAAACGTTATTTGCTCATCGAAAATTGTGAATAACTCACCACAGGTTAATGAGAAGGGTGTGCTTGAAAGGATGCACATGACTCTGCAATGTTGGGTTGTATTGGAGAGAGTCTCAGTCTTAAATCATTTTCCACACACAGTCTGTGCCTGTACTTAGTTTTCATGCTAATGAGGGCCGAGAATCCACTCTCACATAGGTATGTGTTTGCAATGGGCATCAGTGTCTTAACAGCGAGCTTTGTCAAGGCAGGATACTCTGAGTGCAGTCCAATCCAGAAATCTGGCAGTGGCTTCTGATAAAATTCTGCTGTTAGTAACAGCCGTACTTTTTTAACCATTTATCCATTTTTCGAGCAAACGGAATGAGCAGCTACGTTTGGCTTCATACAGATCATTAGTGGAATTCCCACGAGAGAGTAATGGTTAATGTGATTGGATGTCAACTATATGACTAGGCTACCTGTATTTGACATTGTGTTGTTATTTATGAACACTAGATGGTTTAATTGTATTTTTGGCAGTGAAACGAGGCTACTCAGGAGAGAAAAAAACCCACACCCAAATGTATAGCCCCGTTGGAAAATATAAATGTGAAGAACAGTTTTTTAAAATTAAATGCGTACCACTGACGCCAGTTTGGGAATACCTAGTGAAGACTGATAAGGGGGAAAAAAATTATATCCATTATCCATAACAAAATGTGGAAAATGTCAAGGGGTCTGAATACTTTCGGAATGCACTGTATATCCCAAAGAGGATACTTGTATTCAGAGGTCAGTGAGGGCTTGGGAGGGGACAATGAGGAAGGGAAAAACAGCCTGTGTTTGTATCCAGCAGTGCTTAAAGGCGGGATCAGCCCTGTAATGAGTTTGTGATTGCGTTCAGGCTCCCTTTCATTTGATTTGACAGTTGGCTGTGTTTACCTTGGTTCCCTGTCATCCGGATCTGTTTCCACTTGGAAACCCTTCAGGTACATTTGAAAGTTGTCGGTGAGTAACTGACAGCGAAAAATATGTTGAGCCGGAGAGGCAGAGAAGTGAACAGGAGTCATGATTTATTTTATATTGTTTCCTCTCAAAATGAGTGCATTATCGCTGGAATATCCAGTCTCGGGTGCTGAGTTAAAATTCAACAGGTATCCAGAGGAACTACAAATTAAATGTGTATTGGATTGGAGGAGAGCTAGAGGAACCACCGAAGGATTTCTAATACAATACGAAGATAGATAAATGTGGAGAATGCAAAACGGCTGCTGCTCCATTTCTTTTTGAATCCTTATGCCAAGATGAAATCCTCAACTGATTATGGCATTACATGGATGACAAAACAAGATGGGGAAAACAGAGAGAACTCCAGATGCAGGGATGCCACGGGTGTTTTCGCTTTGCCATTCTAAATCAGGGCCCAGACTGATACCTATGCCTATGTCCTCTTTTAAAAAATGTCCTCCCTCTCCAGTGCACATTTTCATAGTCGAGATATACCCATGTCAAGCACCACAGGTTCGGTGATTCTAAGTAATCGAGATTGATTGGGCATTTAATCAAATCAAATTTATTTATATAGCCCTTCGTACATCAGCTGATATCTCAAAGTGCTGTACAGAAACCCAGCCTAAAACCCCAAACAGCAAACAATGCAGGTGTAGAAGCACAGTGGCTAGGAAAAACTCCCTAGAAAGGCCAAAACCTAGGAAGAAACATAGAGAGGAACCAGGCTATGAGGGGTGGCCAGTCCTCTTCTGGCTGTGCCGGGTGGAGATTATAACAGAACATGGCCAAGATGATCAAATGTTCATAAATGACCAGCATGGTCAAATAATAATAATCGCAGGCAGGACAGTTGAAACTAGAGCAGCAGCACGGCCAGGTGGACTGGGGACAGCAAGGAGTCATCATGCCAGGTAGTCCTGAGGCATGGTCCTAGGGCTCAGGCCCTCCGAGAGAGAGAAAGAAAGAGAGAAAGAGAGAATTAGAGAGAGCATACTTAAATTCACACAGGACACTGGATAAGACAGGAGAAGTACTCCAGATATAACAAACTGACCCTAGCACCCCGACACATAAACTACTGCAGCATAAATACTGGAGGCTGAGACAGGAGGGGTCAGGAAACACTGTGGCCCCATCCGATGATACCCCCGGACAGGGCCAAACAGGAAGGATATAACCCCACCCACTTTGCCAAAGCACAGCCCCCACACCACTAGAGGGATATCTTCAACCACCAATTTACCATCCTGAGACAAGGCCGATTATAGCCCACAAAGATCTCCGCCACAGCACAACCCAAGGGGGGGCGCCAACCCAGACAGGAAGATCACATCAGTGACTCAACCCACTCAAGTGACGCACCCCTCCTAGGGATGGCATGAAAGAGCACCAGTAAGCCAGTGACTCAGCCCCTGTAATAGGGTTAGAGGCAGAGAATCCCAGTGTCTTAATCTCGTTTTAACAGCAGAAATCTGGTATTGTTTGAACAAAGCTCCCTATATAACCCAAGCCATTGTATTCACCCCTGTTTGTTCCTCCATTTTGTTCCGGAATGTTGGCAGCCCCACCAAGTAATCCAGGACAGGAGGCCAGTGTGTACATAGATGGCAGTTAGGGTTTTCTGATTATGACCAGGATAGGAGAAGATAGTAATGGTGTGATGGTGTATCATTAGCATCACTGATATGGATTTACTGTACCAATGTCAGATGGAGGGAAGTCTAGTAATGTTAGATTTTTGGATACTCTCAACTTTTAATGCATGAAACACACCGAGAATCTCACTGACAATAGACTGCCGATAGGTACTTATCCCAGTGGGAGGCCGATCCTTCTCTTGCTAAAACAAAAGCGGTACCTGCTGGTTGCCAACCTGATGGCGACGAACCTGCCGTTTCTAATCGTAGAATCGTAAATGTCGTCAGTGGCCAACAACTTGAGTCAATCAGAGAGCATGAACTCCACGTGGGGATGCCAACAGCAGTGGCTAGAAAAATGAAAAAATAAGGCATTTTCTCAGTACATCCACAGTTAAATGTCATGAGCCAGTCACACTTCATATGCAATGTAGGCTAGCTTGCACAGACGCAATGCACACAACACTAAATGCTTCCTCCAAGCTAGCTAATCAATACTAGCTAACCACTGTAGCTAGTATTGACAATATAATTAAATCAACCATTTGGCAATGGGCTGGCACTGGCAGTATGTTATTATGGAGAGAATTAAATCTTCCTAGATAGTTACAGTGCCTTGCGAAAGTATTCGGCCCCCTTGATCTTTGCGACCTTTTGCCACATTTCAGGCTTCAAACATAAAGATATAAAACTGTATTTTTTTGTGAAGAATCAACAACAAGTGGGACACAATCATGAAGTGGAACGACATTTATTGGATATTTCAAACTTTTTAACAAATCAAAAACTGAAAAATTGGGCGTGCAAAATTATTCAGCCCCTTTACTTTCAGTGCAGCAAACTCTCTCCAGAAGTTCAGTGAGGATCTCTGAATGATCCAATGTTGACCTAAATGACTAATGATGATAAATACAATCCACCTGTGTGTAATCAAGTCTCCGTATAAATGCACCTGCACTGTGATAGTCTCAGAGGTCCGTTAAAAGCGCAGAGCGCATCATGAAGAGTAAGGAACACACCAGGCAGGTCCGAGATACTGTTGTGAAGAAGTTTAAAGCCGGATTTGGATACAAAAATATTTCCCAAGCTTTAAACATCCCAAGGAGCACTGTGCAAGCGATAATATTGAAATGGAAGGAGTATCAGACCACTGCAAATCTACCTAGTGTCACGCCCTGGTCGAAGTATTTTGTGTTTTTCTTCATGTATTTGGTCAGGCCAGGGTGTGACATGGGTTTTTGTATGTGGTGTGTAGCTTAGTGGGATTGTAGCTTAGTGGGGTGTTCTAGGAAAGTCTATGGCTGTCTGAAGTGGTTCTCAATCAGAGGCAGGTGTTTATCGTTGTCTGTGATTGGGAACCATATTTAGGCAGCCATATTCTTTGGTTGTATTGTGGGTGATTGTCCTGAGTGTCTTGATGTCCTTGTGCTGTGTTAGTTGACACAAGTATAGGCTGTTTTCGGTTTTCGTTTCATTTATTGTTTTTGTAGTGTTTGTGTTTATTCGTGTTTACGTTGTTTGATTAAACATGAATCGCAATATACACGCTGCAGTTTGGTCCGACTCTCCTTCACCATATGAAAACCGTGACACCAAGACCTGGCCGTCCCTCTAAACTTTCAGCTCATGCAAGGAGAAGACTGATCTGGATGACTCTGGATGAACTGCAGAGATCTACAGCTGAGGTGGGACACTGTCCATAGGACAACAATCAGTCGTATATTGCACAAATCTGGCCTTTATGGAAGAGTGGCAAGAAGAACGCCATTTCTTAAAGATATCCATAAAAAGTGTCGTTTAAAGTTTGCCACAAGCCACCTGGGAGACACACCAAACATGTGGAAGAAGGTGCTATGGTCAGATGAAACCAAAATTGAACTTTTTGGCAACAATGCAAAACGTTACGTTTGGCGTAAAAGCAACACAGCTCATCACCCTGAACATAACATCCCCACTGTCAAACATGGTGGTGGCAGCATCATGGTTTGGGCCTGCTTTTCTTCAGCAGGGACAGGGAAGATGGTTAAAATTGATGGGAATATGGATGGAGCCAAATACAGGACCATTCTGGAAGAAAACCTGATGGAGTCTGCAAAAGACCTGAGACTGGGACTGAGATTTGTCTTCCAACAAGACAATGATCCAAAACATAAAGCAAAATCTTCAATGGAATGGTTAAAAAATAAACATATCCAGGTGTTAGAATGGCCAAGTCAAAGTCCATACCTGAATCCAATCGAGAATCTGTGGAAAGAACTGAAAACTGCTGTTCACAAATGCTCTCCATCCAACCTCACTGAGCTTGAGCTGTTTTGCAAGGAGGAATGGGAAGCAATTTCAGTCTCTCTCGATGTGCAACACTGATAGAGACATACCCCAAGTGACTTACAGCTGTAATCGCAGCAAAGGTGGCGCTACAAAGTATTAACTTAAGGGGGCTGAATAATTTTGCACGCCCAATTTTTCAGTTTTTGATTTGTTAAAAAAGCTTGAAATATCCAATAAATGTTGTTCCACTTCATGATTGTGTCCCACTTGTTGTTGATTCTTCACAAAAAAATACAGTTTTATATCTTTATGTTGGAAGCCTGAAATGTGGCAAAAGGTCGCAAAGTTCAAGGGGGCCGAATACTTTCGCAAAGGCACTGTATCTAGCTGTGGCAATCTGGTTAGTATCAATAAGGGCACAGCTAGCTAGCTAACATTGGAATCTAGACCATAAACTAAGCACCACACACGGCCATGCATTGCGAAACAACTCTACTGCTACCATCTGGTTGAGTATTTTAAGAAGTCTGAGTGGCTGTCGACTTCAAGGTCTTTGCTGTCTGAACACAAAAACAATGAACAGCTGACACTGTTCAAAGGTACTATCGGAAGGCAAACGTTTGACAATCCTACCTGTGTGTCTGAGCTGTAAGTTTTAAATGTTCATCCTCTGTTCAGTCGTACCAGCAAATAGGTTGCAACTATGACACAAAAGACCCATCACTAGACTATACATATAGTTGAGGTCAAATACATTGCACTTTACAATGGAGTGCAATAGAGCATATTGTTCTGTTTTCTCTTTCCAAAACTTGTTGAATTCTTATTTTTACTCTGTACAGTATATTTTTACGCTACAACTTACCACAGGTGAGAAATTACACAGTAATCAATCATCACTTGCTTACAACCAAATTAATATGAATTCTGAATAATTTATTCCAGTCAGATTTTTAAAAATTGGTCCTGTGCAGTTGTACATCAAACAAATACATCTGTGAACATTCAAAGTTTTTTCAATTTGAACTTATTTTAGAAGAATTAATGAATCGTCCAAGGGTGCCAATATATTTGACCGCAGCTGTATCTATTGCTGCGTTAGGCCAATGTCCTGTCATCAACCAATCAACACATTTCTTACATTGATTACATGGAATTACAATTTGATGAATATGTTGTTTGGGGTTTATGGTGAAAACATTATAATTAGTTCCCTCATCACACTGAGGATCAACACCATTGTTCACAGGTCCTACTAGTTCCTTTCACTTCTGCTTTTTGAGGAGAGGAAACATCCTTCAATCAGACATTGATTATACTGTTGTTGTGCACTTGTGTTGTGATTAAGGCTTCATCAGATTACAAGGCAGGATAATTTGTCATGCCCATCTGTCATGTTCAGTAGAGGCATTTGTTTGTGTGTATGTGGGGAAACATACACTGAGTGTACAAATATTAGGAACACCTCTCTCCATAACAGACTGACCAGGTGAATCCAAGTGAAAGCTTTGATCCCTCATTGACGTCACTTGTTAAATCCACTTCATTTAGTGTAGATGAAGGGGAGAAGAGAGGTTAAAGAAGGATTTTTAAGCTTTGAGAAAATAGAGACATGGATTGTGTATGCGTGCCATTCAGAGGGTGAATGTACAAGACAAAAGATTTAAGTGCCTTTGGTAGTAGGTGGTATGGTAGTAGGTGGTATGGATGGGGTATGGTAGTAGGTGGTATGGATGGGGTATGGTAGTAGGTGGTATGGATGGGGTATGGTAGTAGGTGGTATGGATGGGGTATGGTAGTAGGTGGTATGGGTGGGGTATGGTAGTAGGTGGTATGGTAGTAGGTGGTATGGATGGGGTATGGTAGTAGGTGGTATGGTAGTAGGTGGTATGGATGGGGTATGGTAGTAGGTGCCAGGCTGCTGGGTTTTTCCTGCTCAACAATGTCACGTGTGTTTCAAGAATGGCCCCCCCACCCAAAGGACATACAGCCAACTTGACACAACTGTGGGAAGCATTGGAATCAACATGGGCCAGCATCCCTGTGGAAAACTTTCGACACCTTGTAGTCCATGCCCCGACGAATTGAGGCTGTGCTGAGGGCAAAAGTGGGTGCAACTCAATATTAGGAAGGTGTATAACCGATTATTTAGCCGGTTGACACTGATCATGTGGATTATAGACGAGAATAGACAAACAGGAATTATTCTGTCTGTTTAGGGAGGGATCTACATTCAGACACAAGAGACTAAATACCTAAACTTTCTACTTTGTGTGTGCGACAATTTGGATTTGCATCATGCACTTGTGATGACCAACTATTGTCAAGTCTGGTAAAACCACTTCAAATACGGTATGTCTCAAAGACAAACAATATGCACAGTAAAGGAATATGCATGCAGCTAGAATGAGAACTTATGCAGAATATTTATTTCCAAATTAGTTTTGAATGCTACGGTGTTTCCACAAAATCATGCATATTGTATCTGACCATTACATTGTAAACACTACATAAATTGTGACTTGGCAGAGAAATGGCATGGACATGACGGAATTAGAGGTTTCATTGGAGGTTTTAAAGAAAGTTAGTGTAGCATTACAATTGAACACTAACTCTGCTTATTTTCACAGTGTGAGCATGTGCATGGCTGCATGCTGTTGAAAATGCTATTGAAAAGCGGTGGATAATTAACGAATAAGTGCTGAGTAGAAGTGGTGCAGTAGTCCCATAGGGATGCGGTAAGGGTTATGTTCTAGTATGGGGAGGCAGAGGAATGAAAGGGGGAGGATGAGAGCAGCATTAAGCAGCAGTAAGAGATCCGAGTGTGGGACTATGTAGAGAGACTGCAGGTAATAGTGATCACACACATGAGCCTTTGAATCTAAAATGAGGAGGGCTTAACACAGCCACTGTGTTTATTTTAGCTTTTCCATTTTCCTGTCTTTCTTCTGGGGATTCTATTCCAATAAGAACATTGATTATCTATTGCAGAAGTCCCTATCTTCAAGAATTTAACTAGTGGGTACTAAAATGACAGACAATGTATGTTTACTGCCGACACTGGGCCCTGTTGATCCATCACGACTCGTCTGCCGACGTAACCGTCCGAGGGGGTCTAAACAGGCTCTTGCGTCATGACTTCCCCCAAAGGCCCTTCTGCTAGCCTGCTAGCCCTGGCCCACTAGCTGTCTGAATCGCCATGTCTCCAGTTTGCCTAGCTACTCATTGGACCCTATGATCACTCGGCTACGCATGCCTCACTCATGTCAATATGTCTTGTCCATTGCTGTTTGGTTAGTGATTATTGTCTTATTTCACTGTAGAGCCTCCAGCCCTGCTCAATATGCCTTAGCTAGCCCTGTTGTTCCACCCCCCACTCATGCGGTGACCTCACCTGGCTTATATGGTGCCTCTAGAGACAAAACCTCTCTCATCATCACTCAATGCTTATGTTTATCTTCACTGTATTCACATCCTACCATACCCTTGTCTGTACATTATGCCTTGAATCTATTCTTCTGCGCCCAGAAATCTGCTCCTTTTACTCTCTGTTCCGAATGCACTAGATGACCAGTTCTTATAGCCTTTAGCCATACCCTTATCCTACTCCTCCTCTGTTCCTCTGGTGATGTAGAGGTTAACCCAGGCCCTGCAGCACCTAGCTCCACTCCCATTCCCCAGGCGCTCTCATTTCTTGACTTCTGTAACCGTAAAAGGTTTTGTTTCATGCATGTTAACATTAGAAGCCTCCTCCCTAAGTTTGTTTTATTCACTGCTTTAGCACACTCCGCCAACCCAGATGTCCTAGCCGTGTCTGAATCCTGGCTTAGGAAGGCCACCAAAAAACCTGAAATTTCCATCCTTAACTATAACATTTTCCGACAAGATAGAACTGCCAAATGGGGCAGAGTTGCCCCCTGTCATACCATCCAGGTCTGTGCCCAAACAATTTGAGCTTCTACTTTTAAAAATCCACCGTTCCAGAAACAAGTCTCTCACCGTTGCCGCTTGTTATAGACCCCCTTCAGCCCCCAGCAGTGTCCTGGACAGCATATGTGAATTGATTTCCCCCAATCTATCTTCAGAGTTCATACTGTTAGGTGACCTAAACTGGGTCATGCTTAACATCCCGGCCGTCCTACAATCTAAGCTAGATGCCCTCAATCTCACACAAATTATCAAGGAACCTACCAGGTACAACCCTAAATCCGTAACCTTTGGCACCCTCTTAGATATCATCCTGACCAACTTGCCCTCTAAATACACCCGTGCTGTCTAAAACCAGTCTCTCAGCAATCATTGCCTCATTGCCTGCGTGCGTAATGGGTCTGTGGTCCAACAACCAACCCTCATCACTGTCAAATGCTCCCTAAAACACTTCAGCTAGCAGGCCTTACTAATCAACCTGGCCCGGGTATCCTGGAATGACATTGACCTCATCACATCAGTAGAGGTTGCCTGGTTTTTCTTTAAAAGTGCTTTCCTCTCTATCTTAAATAAGCATACCCCATTCAAAAAATGTAGAACTAAGAACAGATATAGCCCTTGGTTCACCCCAGACTTGACTGCCCTTGACCAGCACAAAAACATCCTGTGGCATTCTATATTAGCATCAAATAACTCTTCATGGTGGTCATGAACCAATATACTCAGACAGTCAGTTAGGAAAGCTAAGGCTTGTTACGCCTTGGTCATTGTATCTTGTGTTTTTGTTATATGTTTGGGTAGGCCAGGGTGTGACATGGGTTTATATGTTGTATTTCGTATTGGGGTTTGTATTAATTGGGAGTGTGTATTATTAGGGGTGTGTCTAGTTAGGCTTGGCTGCCTGAGGCGATTCCTAATTGGAGTCAGCTGATTCTCGTTGTCTCGGATTGGGAACCGTATTTAGGTAGCCTGAGTGCGCGTTGTATTTCGTGGGTGATTGTACCTGTCTCTGTGTTAGTCACCAGATAGGGTGTAATTAGTTTCACTCGTTTGTTGTTTTCTTCTTCAGTTATTTCATGTACCGCATTATCTTCATTAAAAGTCATGAGTAACCTACACGCTGCATTTCGGTCTGACTCTCTTCAAACAACAGACGAACTTCGTTACAGAATCACCCACCACCATTCACAGACCGAGCAGCGTGGGAACTGGCAGGATCTGAAGGTGGACGTTATGGACAACAGAAGCAAGGAGTATACTACGTGGGAAGAAATCGACAGGTGGGCGGCCGACCCAGAGTGAGTGCAGGAGCCCGCCTGGGATTCCCTACAGCAATGCGAAGAGGGCTATACACGTATGGAATCGAAAAGGAAAGCACGGCTTTACAGAGCAAAAACCGTAGGTAACGGGGAAAGCGCAGAGAGAGAGTGGCAGAGTCAGGAGTCAGACCTGAGCCTACTCTCCCTGTTAATTGTGAGGAGCAGCAATATGAGGACTTCTGGTCTTGGGAGATGATATTAGATGGAAAAGGACCCTGGGCGCAGCCGGGAGAATATCGCCTTCCCAAGGAGGAAATAGAAGCAGCTAAAGCGGAGAGGCGCAAGTATTAGGAGGCAGCACGGCGCCTCGGTTGGAAACCGGAAAGTCACCCCAAAAGATTTATTGGGGGGGGCTAAAAGGGAGAATAGTTATGCCAGGTAGGAAACCTGCGCATACTCCCTGTGCTCACCGTTGGGCTAGAGAGACTGGGCAGGCACCGTGTTATGCTATGGAGCGCACGGTGTTTCCAGTGCGGGTGCAGAGCCAGCTGCGACACATACCAGCCCTTCCTATTGGCCGGGCTAGAGTGGGCATCGAGCCAGGTAAGCTTGGGCAGGCTCGGTGCTCAAGAGCTCCAGTGCGCCTGCACGGTCCGGTCTATCCAGAGCCACCTCTACACACCAGTCCTCCGGTAGCAGCTCCCCGCACCAGGCTTCCTGTGCGTGTCCTCGCGCCAGTACCACCAGTTCCAGCACCACGCACCAGGCCTCCAGTGCGCCTCGCCTGTTTAGCGCAGCCAGAGCTTTTCTCCCCTCCTGCGCTATCGGAGTCTCCCGCCTGTTTAGCGCAGCCAGAGCCTTTCTCCTCTCCTGCGCTGCCGGAGTCTCCTGTCTGTCCAGCGCCACCAGTGCTCCCAGTCGGCCCAGCGCGTCCAGTGCGCCTCGCCTGTTTAGCGCAGCCAGAGCTTTTCTCCTCTCCTGCGCTGTTGGAGTCTCCCGCCTGTTCAGCGCAGCCAGAGCCTTTCCCCTCTCCTGCGCTGCCGGAGTCTCCTGTGCTGCCGGAGTCTCCTGTCTGCCCAGCGCCGCCAGTCGGCCCAGCGTCACCAGTCTGCCAGGATCCACCAGAAGTGCCAGTCTGCCAGGATCCGCCAGAAGTGCCAGTCTGCCAAGATCTTCTAGATCGGCCAGACAACCTGAATCATCCAGTTCCACCAGCCAGCCAGGATTTACCGGAGCATACTACCTGCCTGAGCTTCCTCTCAGTACTGAGCTTCCTCTCAGTACTGAGCTTCCTCTCAGTACTGACTTGTACTGAGCTTCCTCAGTCTGGCTTCCTCTCTGTACTGGACTCTCTCAGTACCGGGCTTCCCCTCAGTACCGGGCTGCTTCGGTCCCGGGCTGCCCCTCTGTCCCGGGCTGCCCCTCTCTCCTGAGATGCCCCTCTGTCCTGAGCTGCCCCGCTGTCCTGAGATGCCCCTCTATCCTGAGATGCCCCTCTGTCCTGAGTTGCCCCTCTGTCCCGAGTTGCCCCTCTGTCCCGAGCTGCCCCTCTGTCCCGAGCTGCCCCTCTGTCCCGAGCTGCCCCTCGGTCCCGAGCTGCCCCTCAGTTATGTGGGGATCAGGGTGAGGACTATTAGGCCATGGTCGGCGGAGAAGGTGGATTATCCTAGGACGCGAAGGGGAGGAACTAGGACATTTATGGAGTGGGGTCCACGTCCCGAGCCAGAACCGCCACCATGGACAGACGCCCACCGGACCCTCCCTATGCTCTTGAGGTGCGTCCCGGAGTCCGCACCTTAGGGGGGGGGGTTCTGTCACGCCTTGGTCATTGTATCTTGTGTTTTTGTTAGATGTTTGGGTAGGCCAGGGTGTGACATGGGTTTATATGTTGTATTTCGTATTGGGGTTTGTATTAATTGGGAGTGTGTATTATTAGGGGTGTGTCTAGTTAGGCTTGGCTGCCTGAGGCGATTCCTAATTGGAGTCAGCTGATTCTCGTTGTCTCGGATTGGGAACTGTATTTAGGTAGCCTGAGTGCGCGTTGTATTTCGTGGGTGATTGTACCTGTCTCTGTGTTAGTCACCAGATAGGCTGTAATTAGTTTCACTCGTTTGTTGTTTTCTTCTTCAGTTATTTCATGTACCGCATTATCTTCATTAAAAGTCATGAGTAACCTACACGCTGCATTTCAGTCTGACTCTCTTCAAACAACAGACGAACTTCGTTACAAGGCTAGCTTTTTCAAACAGAAATTTGCATCCTGTAGCATTAATTCCAAAAAGTTTTGGGATACTGTAAAGTCCATGGAGAATAAGAGAACCTCTTCCCAGCTGCCCACTGCACTGAGGATAGGAAGCATTGTCACCACCAATAAATATACGATAATTGATCATTTCAATAAGCATTTTTCTACGGCTGGCCATGCTTTCAACCTGGCTACCCATACCCCAGCCAACAACTTCCCACCCCCTGCAGCAACTTGCCCAAGCCCCCCCCCCCCGCTTCTCCTTCACCCAAATCCAGACAGCTGATGTTCTGAAAGAACTACAAAATCTGGATCCCTACAAACCTGCCTTTCTAAAATCTTTGAAAGCCAAGTGGACTTCTTGGTGACAGTGGGTAGTATTTTCACGTCCGGAAGAAATGCATGCCCAAATTCAACTGCCTGCTACTCATCACCAGAAGATGAACTGAAACTGTTTGAATCATGTCTGTGAGTATAACAGTACTTATTTATTAGGCGAAACCCAGAGGACAAACCATTCAGATTTTTTTTATTTCAATGGGATGTCATTGGGAATCCAGATTTCTAAGGGACCTTCTTGCAGTTCCTATCGCTTCCACTGGATGTCAACAGTCTTTAGAAATTGGTTGAGGTTATTCCTTTGTGTAATGAAGAAGTACGGCCATCTTGAACGAGGGTCACTTGAAGTGTACTGTTAGATAGAGGCGCGTGACCAGAAAGCATGCTACAGTTTGTTTTCTTCCTGTATTGAACACAGATCATCCCATCTTCAATTTTATCGATTATTTACGTAAAAAAAATACCTAAAGTTGAATTACAAAAGTAGTTTGAAATGTTTTGGCAAAGTTTACAGGTAACTTTTGAAATATTTTGTAGTCACATTTCACAGGTTGGAACGCTCCAAATAAATGGACATTTTGGTTATATATCGACAGAATTAATCGAACAAAAGGACTATTTGTGATGTTTATGGGACATATTGGAATGCCAACAAAAGAAGCTGGTCAAAGGTAAGGCATGAGTTATATTTTTATTTCTGCGTTTTGTGTCAGGCCTGCAGGGTTGAAATATGGTTTCTATCTTTGTTTACGGAGGTGCTATCCTCATATAATTGCATCGTTTGCTTTCGTCCAAAAGCCTTTTTGAAATCTGACATGTTGGCTGGATTCACAACAAGTGTAGCTTTAATTTGCTATCTTGCATGTGTGATTTAATGAAAGTTTTTATTTGAATTTGGCGCTCTGCATTTTCCCTGGCTTTTGTCCAGAGAGGTTAACAAACAGATCACCGACAATTTCGAATCCCACCGTACGTTCTCCACTATGTAATCTGGTTTCCGGGCTGGTCATGGGTGCACTTCAGCCACGCTCAAGGTCCTAAACGATATCATAACCGCCAGCTGTCAGAGCAGCTTACCGATCACTGTACCTGTACACAGCCAATCTGTAAATAGCACACCCAACTACCTCATCCCTTCTTGCTCTTTTGCACCCCAGTTTCTCTACATGTACATCATCATCTGCACATCTATCACTCCAGTGTTAATGCTAAATTGTAATTATTTCACCACTATGGCCTATTTATTGCCTTACATTCCTAATCTTACTACATTTGCACACACTGTACATATATATTTATATTGTGTTATTGACTGTACGTTTGTTTATGTGTAACTCTGTGTTGTTGTTTTTGTCGCACTGCTTTGCTTTATCTTGGCCAGATCGCAGTTGTAAATGAGAACTTGTTCTCAACTGGCCTACTTGGTTAAATAAAGGTGAAATGAGTAAAACAAATAAAATAATAGATATTATAATAGATATTTGTTGAGTGGAAATCTTGCCCAACTTAATAAGGCTCATGGAAACTAATAGTTTTAAACCCCAAGGAGTAGATGTTCCTGTCCACATCGCCCTAAGTCAGAAACTGTGGAGGGATATCTTTCTTTGACTTTAGCTATAACTTTGGAGGCGGAGAGGGTGAAGTATCTGACAGAGATTCACTTTCTTCTCTTAGGAAGGGGAAGTGGCCATTAGTCAGGAAATAAGTTAATCAATGGTGTTGTACACAACAACACAGACAGCCGTACTGCATCACTGAATGGTATTATCCTTAGTCAGGTTCCTGTTCAGTTGGGGTAAAAACCACCCCAATGCTACCAAATCTCCTTCCTCTTAAAAAAAAGAGGTCCTACGTGGGATGGTTACACTTTGAGGCACAGACAACAGGAAGTCAAGCATGGATAGAGTGCACCTGGAGCAACATTTACAGACAAGCTGTCGTGCCTGTCAATAATACAGCCAGAAACATACAGTACTAACACACTGCTAGCAAATACAATTCAGCATATAAACATGCACAAATGTTTGCATGGAGGCTGTATATAGAGCTCTATTTGACTCATTCTGAGGGAGATGGAATGTTTTGCTTCATACTCATCTTCTTTGTCAGTGGTGCTTATGTCCGACAGTTTTGTGCTGTGGGTCTGGGAAAAAGGAAGAGAGGAGGGGGCAGGGGGAGAAGGGAGAGAAGTGGAGAGAGGCTCAGTGCATGGCAGACTGCCACAAGTTCACTCAGGGTTAACGTGGCACTGCACCACACTCAACTGCTCTATAGCTACAAGGAACGCAGGGAGTAAATAGTCACAGCCAGTGTTAATGTGTGTTCTAGTATTTCCACAGCCTCTGCTTCAATAAGCCAACATAATTAATATAATTAGACATAAAAACATCTCGTGAGTGAGTGAGTGTGTGCAAGAGGGATAGAGAAAGAGAATAAGACAGAACCATTCTGCATATAGTAGCTTACACTCTAAAAAATGCTGGGTTAAAGGAGACCGAAGTATACCAAAAGATACAGCTGTTGCTACCGTGTTTTCATGGACTGGATCTGGCACAGTGGCAAAACACAAAGGCGCATTTGAGAAGAGAAAGCAACAAGTCAAATCAAATTGTGTTTGTCACATTCACCAAATACAACAGGTGTAGACCTTACTGTGAAATCCTTAACCAACAATGCAGTTAAGAAAAATAAGTGTTAAGAAAGCATTTCCTAAAATTAACCGAATTCAAAAAATAAAGACAAATAACATGTTTAAATATAAAAGAAGAAAAAAAGTAAATAGAAAAATAATAAATAATTAAAGAGCAACAATAAAATAACAGTAGCGAGGCTATATAGAGGGTGTACCGGTACAGAGTCAATGTTCAGGGGCACAGGTTAGTCGCGTAAAAGTGGGATGGGGGTGGGGGATGACAATGCAAATAGTCTGGACTGCCATTTGATCACCTGTTCAGGAGTCTAATGGTTTGGGGGTAGAAGCTGTTAAGAAGCCTTTTGGACCTACTAGACTCGGGGCTCCGGTACTGCTTGCCATGCGGTAGCAGAGAGAACAGTCTATGACTTGGGTTGCAGAGTCTTTGGCCATTTTTAGGGCCTTCCTCCGTCTGGCATAGAAATCCTGGTTGGCAGGAAGATTGGCACCAGTGATGTACTGGTGATGTATTGTACGCACTACCCTCTGTAGTGCCTTGCGGTCAGAGGCAGAGCAGTTGCCAGGCGGTGATGCAACCAGTGCTGTCAATGGTGCAGCTGTAGAGCTTTTTGAGGATCTGAGGACCCATACCAAATATTTTAAGTCTCCTGAGGGGGAATAGGCATTGTCGTGCCCTCTTCAGGACTGTCTTGGTTTGTTTTGATCATGACAGATTGTTGGTGATGTGGACACCAAGGAACTTGAAGCTCTCAACCTGCTCCACTACAGCCCTGTCGATGAGAATGGGAGCATGTTCGGTCCTCCTTTTCCTGTAGTCCACAATCATATACTTCGTCTTGATCACGTTGAGGGAGAGGTTGTTATCCTGGCACGCTGCCAGGTCTCTGACCTCCTCCCTATAGGCTGTCTCATTGTTGTTGGTGATCAGGCAAAGCAAGTGTGCGGAGGTATCTTGCCTGACTCTTGAAGTTCACAGTGTTATTATTTTGTTATTACCATTGCACCATATCATGTCGTCATTTAGGCTACACAGGCTAGCACATGCGCTCTATGTATTTTTGACAGGTGGGTTGAGAGACAATATACATTGTTGCATCTTACATTGCAGAATAGAATATCCAGAAACCATTGTGATAAATGAAGATAGGCTATATAGTGTTTTGGGCTAATGTGAAAACATAAAACCCACTAAAGGCCCAGTTCATAGAAGTTTATGATAAGTGATCTTTCATTAAAGTAAAGTTTAGCTACTTACTCGTTAGATAACTTTCCATTTGGTCCAGCTGGAACAGGGATGCGTTCAACCAGGATACCAGACCGTATGCGGGCAGCAATATCCAAGGTCACAAAAGCAAACTAAGTGCTCCTCATCAACATATTCTAATTATATGAAGTACAGACATTCCTCATTTGCGGCATTCCTCAATTGCCACAACTGCACGAGAAAACTAACTGGAACAAGCTAACTAGTTAACATGCTAGCTAAAATCAAATCAAATTGCATTTGCCACATACACATGTTTAGCAGATATTATTGCTGGTGTAGTGAAATGCTTGTGTTTCTTGTTCCAACAGTGCAGTAATATCTAACAATTCACAACAATACACACAACGTAAAAGTAAAAGAATGGAGTTAAGGAATATATAAATATTAGGATGAGCAATGTCCGAGTGGCCTAGACTAAATAGAAGATAGAAGCTGATAGAAGCTGTTAGAAGCTGTTTTTCAGACTCTCAGTCCCAGCTTTACTGACCGCACCTTTTGGATGATAAACAGGCAGTGGCTCAGGTGGTTGTTCTCCTTGATGATCTTTCTGGCCTTCCTGTGATGTCGGGTTCTGTAGGTGTCCTGGAGGGCAGGTAGATTGCCCCCGGTGAAGCGTTGGGCAGACTGCACCACCCTCTGGAGAGCCCTGCGGTTGCAGGCAGTGCAGTTGGCGAACCAGGCCGACAGGATTCTCTCAATTGTGCATCTGTAAAAGTTTGTGAGGGTTTTAGGTGCCAAGCTAAATTTATTCAGCCTCCTGAGGTTGAAGAGGCACTGTCTGTGTGAGTGGACCATTTCAGATCATCAGTGATGTGTACGCCGAGGAACTTGAAGCTTTACACCTGGTCCACTGCGGTTCCGTCGGTGTGGATAGGGGGGTGCCCCCTCTGCTGTTTCCTGATGTCCACGATCAGCTCCTTGGTTTTGTCAACATTGAGTGAGAGGTTAATTTCCTGGCACCAAACTCCCAGGCCCCTCACCTCCTCTCTGTCGGCTGTCTCTTCATTGTTGGTAATCAGGCCTACTACTGTTGTTTCTTCTGCAAACTTGATGATTGGGTTGGAGACATGCGTGGCCACGCTGTCCTGGGTGAGCAGGGAGTACAGGATGTGTTGAGGATCAGCGAAGCAGAGGTGTTGTTTCCTACCTTCACCACCTTGGGGCAGCCCGTCAGGAAGTCCAGGACCCAGTTGCACAGGACGGGGTTCAGACCCAGGGCTTCAAGCTTAATGATAAGCTTGGAGGGTACTATGGTGTTGAATGCTGAGCTATAGTGAACAGCATTCTTACATAGGTATTCCTCTTGTCCTGTGGATCTTTCGGGTGGTAAGCAAATGGAACTGGGTCTAGGGTGTCAGATAAGGTAAGGTTGAGGTGATATGATCCTTAACTAGCCTCTCAAAGCACTTCATGATGACAGAAGTGAGTGCTACGGGGCAATAGTAATTTAATTCAGTTACCATTACTTTCTTGGGTACAGGAACAATGGTGCACATCTTGAAGAAAGTGGGGACAGCATACTGGGATAGGGAGAGATTGAATATGTCTGTAAACACTTCAACCAGCTGGTCTGCACATGCTATGAGGACGCGGCTAGGGATACTTTCTGGGCCGGCAGCCTTGCTCGGGTTAACACGTTTAAATGTCTTACTCCATGGAGAAGTAGATCCCACAGTCCTTGGTAGCGGGCTGCGTCGGTGGCACTGTGTTATCCTCAAAGCGGGCAAAGAAGATGTTTAGCTTGTCCGGAAGCAAGACGTTGGTGTCCGCGATGTGGCTGGTTTTCTCTTTGTAGACCGTGATTGTCTGTAGACCCTGTCACATACAGCTCGTGTCTAAGTCATTGAATTTTGACTGCACTTTGTCTCTATACTGATGTTTTGCCTGTTTTTAATTGCCTTATGGAGGGAATAACTACACAGTTTGTATTCGGCCATATTCCCAGTCACCTTGCCATGGTTAAGTGCGGTGGTTTGCGCTTTCTGTTTTGCAGGAATGCTGCCATCTATCCACAATTTCTGGTTAGGATAGGTTTCTATAGTCAGTGGGCACAACATCTCCTATACACTTCCTGAAAAACTCAGTCAGCGTATCCATGTATTCGTCAATGTTATTCCCAGAGGCTACCCGGAAACAAATCCCAGACCGCTTGATCAAAACAATCTTGAGGCTTGGATTCCGATTGGTCAGACCAACGTTGAATAGTCCTTAGCATGGGTACTTCCTGTTTGAGTTTCTACCTATAGAAAGGGAAGAGCAAAATGGAGTCGTGACCAGATTTTCCGAAGGAAGGGTGGGGGAGAGCCTTGTTGCCATCCCAGAAGTTGGAGTAGCAGTGGTCAAGTGTTTTAACAGCGCGAGTACTACAGTCAATGTGTTGATAAAACTTTTGTCAAGTTTTCCTCAAATTTGCTTTGTTAACATCCCCAGCTACAATAAATGCGGCCTCAGGATATGTGGTTTCCGGTTTGCATAAAGTCCAGTGAAGTTCTTTGAGGGCCGTCATGGTATCAGCTTGAGGGGGAATACACACGGCTGTGACTACAAAAGAAGAGAATTCTCTTGGGAGGTAACACAGTCAGCATATGATTGTGAGGTATTCTTGGTCGGGTGAACAAAAGGACTTGAGTTTCTGTATGTTATCACAAGCACAACATGAGTGGTTAATCATAAAACATGCACCCCCATCTTTCTTCTTCCCGGAGAGTTCTTTATTCCTGAGTGCACAATATACTGAGAACCCAGCTGGCAGGATGGACAAAAGTAGTATATCCAGAGAGAGCCATGTTTCCGTGAAACAGAGTATGTTACAATCCCTGATGTCTCTCTGGAAGGAGATTCTCTCCCTGAGCTTGTCTACTTTATTATCGAGAGACCAAACATTAGCAAGTAATATACTTGTAAGCAGAAGATCATGTGTGCACCTCCTGAGTCAGACTAGAAGTCCACTCCGAAAATCTCTTCTCCGCCAGTTGTGTTTTGGATCAGCCTCGGGAATAAGTTGACCAGGTGGGTCCGAACAAAGGATCCAATTCTGAAAAAAAACTTTGAGACTTGACAAAAAAAAAAGGCAATTTTGTGTACTGAGAAAACACAGATATGCCATGTATACAGTCAGTACCTGGCAAAATGATGAGAGAAAATACCATAAATACACTGAGTATACAAACATTAAGAACATCAGCTCTTTCCATGATAAAGACTGACCAGGCGAATCCAGGTGAAAGCTATGATCCCTTATTGATGTCACTTATGTGAAGGGGAGGACACAGGATAATAAAAAATGATTTTTAAGGCTTGAGACAATTGAGACATGGATTGTGTGTGTACCTTTCAGAGGGTGAATGGGCAATACAAAAGATTGAAGTGCCTTTGGTAGTAGGTGCCAGGTGCACCAGTTTGTGCCCAGAACTGCAACGCTGCTGGGTTTTATACGCTCAAGAGTTTGTGTATCAAGAATGGTCCACCACCCAAAGGACATCCAGCCAACCTGACACAACTGTCGGAAGCATTTCAGTCAACATGGGCCAGCATCCCTGTGGAATGCTTTCGACACCTTGTAGAGTCCATGCCACAAATAATTGAGGCTGTTCTGAGCAGCACAAACTGTCAGAAACCATCTCAGGGAAGCTCATCTGCGTGCTCGTCATCCTCACCAGGGTCTTAACCTGACTGCAGGTTGGCATTGTAACTAACTTCAGTGGGAAAATGCTCACCTTCAATGGGCACTGGCATGCTGGAGAAGTGTGCTCTTCATGGATGAATCCCGGTTTCAACTGTACCAGGAAGATGGCTGACAGTGTGTATGGAGTTGTGTGGGAGAGGGGTTTGCTGATGTCAACGTTGTGAACAGAGTGCGCCATGGTGGCGGTGGGGTTATAGTATGGACAGGCATAAGCTACGGACAACAAACACAATTGCATTTTATCAATGGCAATTTGAATCCACATAGATACCATAACGAGATCCTGAGGCCTATTGTCTTGCCATTCTTCTGCCACCATCACCTCATGTTTCAGAATGAGAATTCAAGGCCAATATCACACTAATTAAATTATCCAGGTCTTTCATGGCCTGCATCCTCAGACATGTCACCCATTGAGCATGTTTGGGATGCTCTGGATCAACATGTATGACAGCATGTAACAGTTCCCGCCAATATCCAGCAACTTCGCACAGCCATTGAAGAGGAGTGCAACAACATTTCACAGGCCACAATCAACAGCCTGATCAACTCTATGTGAAGGAGATGTGTCGTGCTGCATGAGGCAAATGGTAGATACACCAGATACTGACTGGTTTTCTGATCCACAACCCTACTTTTTTAAAGGTATCTCTGATCAACAGATACATATCTGTATTCCCAGTCATGTGAAATCCATAAATGTCCTCCGGTTTGATGAAACAAAAATATAACTATTTGGCCATAATGGCCATCGTTAGGTTTGGAGGAAAAGGGGGTGCTTGCAAGCCGAAGAACACCATCCCATCCGTGAAGCACATGGGTGGCAGCATCATGTTGTGTGGGTGCTTTGCTGCAGGAGGGACTGGTGCACTTCACAAAATAGATGGCATCATGAGGACGGAAAATGATGTGGATATATTGAAGCAACATCTCAAGACATCAGTCAGGAAGTAAAAGCTTGGTCGCAAATGGGTCTTCCAAATGGACAATGACCCCAAGCATGCTTCCAAAATTGTGGCAAAAAGTCATCAAAATCAAGGTATTGGAGTGGCCATCACAAAGCCCTGACCTCAATCGTATAGAACATTTGTGTGCAGAACTGAAAAAGTGCATTCGAGCAAGGAGGACAATACAAACCTGACTCAGTTACTCCAGCTCTGTCAGGAGGAATGGGTCAAAATTCACCCAACTTATTGTGGGAAGCTTGTGGAAGGCTACCCAAAACGTTTGACCCAAGTTAAACAATTTAAAGGCAATGCTACCAAATACTAATTGAGTGTATGTACACTTCTGACCCACTGGGAATGTGATGAAAGAAATAAAAGCTGAAATTAATCATTCTCTCTACTATTTCACATTCTTAAAATAAAGTGGTGATATTAACTGACCTAAGACAGGGAATTTTTACTAGGATTAAATGTCAGGAATTGTGACAAACTGAGTTTAAATATGTTTGGCTAAGGTGTATGTAAACCTCCGACTAACTGTACATACATCTTATATTGGTTGAAAGCTTAAATTCTTGTTAATCTAACTGCACTGTTCGATTTGCAGTAGCCCTTACAGCGAAAGCATGCCATGCGATTGATTCAGGATGGCGCCCAATATCATAAATTCACAAATAGCGATTAAATATTCACTTACTTTTAGAAAATCTCCCTCTGATTTGTCATCCAAAGGGTCCCAGCTATAACATGTAGTGTCACTCAACTGAACGACTTGATTAGTGTAGTGTTAGCTAGCTACATAGCTGTCTTTGCTGTCTTCGTATCCAAGATAATTGTGTAGTTTAGAGTGTGTAGTCTTAGAGTGATTATCTTAATTTACCGAGGTTAGCTAGCCAGCTATTTGTCGTCCTTAACGTAGGAGACTCTGCTAGCTAGCCAACAGCTAGCCAACGTCTTCTGAATAGAACTCAACAACCCGGTCGCATTCACAGGTAGTATCACATTTTCATTTAATTTCATTACAGTACAACGGTTTGATTTGTTTGATCGTAGCTAGCTACATAGCTAGCTACATAGCCGTCTTTGTATCAAAGATAATTGTGTAGTCTAGAGCGATTTTCTAGGTTAGCTAGCCAGCTATTGTCGTTCTTTTAACGCAACGTAACGTAATCAACACTGCTAGCTAGCCAGCTAGCCCCCGAATAGCAGCACTGTCGAAACTATTACACTCAACCGAACGACTTGATTAGTGTAGTGTGAACAACGCAGCCACTGCCAGCTTGCCTACTTCAGCAGTACTGTATCATTTTAATCATTTTAGTCAATAAGATTCTTGCTACGTAAGCTTAACTTTCTGAACATTCGAGACGTGTAGTCCACTTGTCATTCCAATCTCCTTTGCATTAGCGTAGCCTCTTCTGTAGCCTGTCAAATATGTGTCTGTCTATCCCTGTTCTCTCCTCTCTGCACAGACCATACAAACGCTCCACACCGCGTGGCCGCGGCCACCCTAATCTGGTGGTCCCAGCGCGCACGACCCACGTGGAGTTCCAGGTCTCCGGTAGCCTCTGGAACTGCCGATCTGCGGCCAACAAGGCAGAGTTCATCTCAGCCTATGCCTCCCTCCAGTCCCTCGACTTCTTGGCACTGACGGAAACATGGATCACCACAGACAACACTGCTACTCCTACTGCTCTCTCTTCGTCCGCCCACGTGTTCTCGCACACCCCGAGAGCTTCTGGTCAGCGGGGTGGTGGCACCGGGATCCTCATCTCTCCCAAGTGGTCATTCTCTCTTTCTCCCCTTACCCATCTGACTATCGCCTCCTTTGAATTCCATGCTGTCACAGTTACCAGCCCTTTCAAGCTTAACCGGTTAGTCCTATAGGGGCAGTATTTCATTTTTGGATAAAAAGACGTGCCCGTTTTTAGCGCAATATTTTGTCACGAAAAGATGCTCGACTATGCTTGGAATTGATAGTTTTGGAAAGAAGACACTCTGACGTTTCCAGAACTGCAAAGATTTTCACTGTGAGTGCCTTAGAACAAAACCTACAGGCAAAACCAAGATGTTTGAGCGACCAGGAAATCAACAGGATTTCTGATGGCACGTTTTCCATGATCGCCTTATATGGCTGTGAATGCGACAGGAATGAACGGACACTTCCTATCGTTTCCCCAAGGTGTCTGCAGCATTGTGACGTATTTGTAGGCATATCATTGGAAAATTGACCATAAGAGACTACATTTACCAGGGGTCCCGCACGGTGTCTGTGTGGAAATTGGTGCGCAAAAGTCAGGTACCAGTATTTTTCCATCCGAATCTGAGAACAATGCAGGCTTCCAGGAATGGCATTTCAATGAAGAGATATATGACAAAACACCTTGAGGATGGATTCAAACAACGTTTTCCATGTTTCAGTCGATATTATGGAGTTAATTCGGAAAAAAGTTTGACGTGTAGGTGACTGAATTTTCGGTTAGTTTCGGTAGCCAAATGCATAGTAACAAAACGGAATGTTGTGTCCTACACAAGCATCTTTCAGGAAAAACTGGACATCTGCTATGTAACTGAGAGTCTCCTCATTGAAACATCTGAAGTTCTTCAAAGGTAAATTATTTTATTTGATCCCTTTGCTGGTTTTTGTGAATATGTTGCGTGCTAAATGCTAACGCTAAATGCTAAGCTAGCTATCACCACTCTTACACAAATTATTGATTTTCTCTGGTTCTAAAGCATATTTTGAAAATCTGAGACGACAGGATTGTTAAGAAAAGGATAAGCTTAAGGATAGGCATATTTATTTAATTTCATTTGCGATTTTTAGAAATCGCTAACGTTGCGTTATGGTAATGAGCTTGAGGCTATGATTACGCTACCGAATACGGTGTGGGTAGGACTAACAGGTTAACATCCTTATCATTTATCGCCCTCCAGGTTCCCTCGGAGAGTTCATCAATGAGCTTGATGCCTTGATAAGCTCCTTTCCTGAGGACGGCTCACCTCTCATAGTTCTGGGCGACTTTAACCTCCCCACGTCTACCTTTGACTCATTCCTCTCTGCCTCCTTCTTTCCACTCCTCTCCTCTTTTGACCTCACCCTCTCACCTTCCCCCCCTACTCACAAGGCAGGCAATACGCTTGACCTCATCTTTACTAGATGCTGTTCTTCCACTAACCTCATTGCAACTCCCCTTCAAGTCTCCGACCACTACCTTGTATCCTTTTCCCTCTCGCTCTCATCCAACACCTCCCACACTGCCCCTACTCGGATGGTGTCGCACCGTCCCAACCTTCGCTCTCTCTCCCCCGCTACTCTCTCCTCTTCCATCCTATCATCTCTTCCCTCTGCTTAAACCTTCTCCAACCTATCTCCTGATTCTGCCTCCTCTCCTCCCTCTCTGCATCCTTTGACTCTCTATGTCCCCTATCCTCCAGGCCGGCTCGGTCCTCCCCTCCCGCTCCGTGGCTCGACGACTCATTGCGAGCTCACAGAACAGGGCTCCGGGCAGCCGAGCGGAAATGGAGGAAAACTCGCCTCCCTGCGGACCTGGCATCCTTTCACTCCCTCCTCTCTACATTTTCCTCCTCTGTCTCTGCTGCTAAAGCCACTTTCTACCACTCTAAATTCCAAGCATCTGCCTCTAACCCTAGGAAGCTCTTTGCCACCTTCTCCTCCCTCCTGAATCCTCCTCCCCCCCTCCCTCTCTGCAGATGACTTCGTCAACCATTTTGAAAAGAAGGTCGACGACATCCGATCCTCGTTTGCTAAGTCAAATGACACCGCTGGTTCTGCTCACACTGCCCTACCCTGTGCTCTGACCTCTTTCTCCCCTCTCTCTCCAGATGAAATCTCGCATCTTGCGACGGCCGGCCGCCCAACAACCTGCCCGCTTGACCCTATCCCCTCCTCTCTTCTCCAGACCATTTCCGGAGACCTTCTCCCTTACCTCACCTCGCTCATCAACTCATCCCTGACCGCTGGCTACGTTCCTTCCGTCTTCAAGAGAGCGAGAGTTGCACCCCTTCTGAGAAAACCTACACTCGATCCCTCCGATGTCAACAACTACAGACCAGTATCCCTTCTTTCTTTTCTCTCCAAAACTCTTGAACGTGCCGTCCTTGGCCAGCTCTCCCGCTATCTCTCTCTGAATGACCTTCTTGATCCAAATCAGTCAGGTTTCAAGACTAGTCATTCAACTGAGACTGCTCTCCTCTGTATCACGGAGGCGCTCCGCACTGCTAAAGCAAACTCTCTCTCCTCTGCTCTCATCCTTCTAGACCTATCGGCTGCCTTCGATACTGTGAACCATCAGATCCTCCTCTCCACCCTCTCCGAGTTGGGCATCTCCGGCGCGGCCCACGCTTGGATTGCGTCCTACCTGACAGGTCGCTCCTACCAGGTGGCGTGGCGAGAATCTGTCTCCTCACCACGCGCTCTCACCACTGGTGTCCCCCAGGGCTCTGTTCTAGGCCCTCTTCTATTCTCGCTATACACCAAGTCACTTGGCTCTGTCATAACCTCACATGGTCTCTCCTATCATTGCTATGCAGACGACACACAATTAATCTTCTCCTTTCCCCCTTCTGATGACCAGGTGGCGAATCGCATCTCTGCATGTCTGGCAGACATATCAGTGTGGATGACGGATCACCACCTCAAGCTGAACCTCGGCAAGACGGAGCTGCTCTTCCTCCCGGGGAAGGACTGCCCGTTCCATGATCTCACCATCACGGTTGACAACTCCATTGTGTCCTCCTCCCAGAGCGCTAAGAACCTTGGCGTGATCCTGGACAACATCCTGTCGTTCTCAACTAACATCAAGGCGGTGGCCCGTTCCTGTAGGTTCATGCTCTACAACATCCGCAGAGTACGACCCTGCCTCACACAGGAAGCGGCGCAGGTCCTAATTCAGGCACGTGTCATCTCCCGTCTGGATTACTGCAACTCGCTGTTAGCTGGGCTCCCTGCCTGTGCCATTAAACCCCTACAACTCATCCAGAACGCCGCTGCCTGTCTGGTGTTCAACCTTCCCAAGTTCTCTCACGTCACCCCGCTCCTCCGCTCTCTCCACTGGCTTCCAGTTGAAGCTCGCATCCGCTACAAGACCATGGTGCTTGCCTACGGAGCTGTGAGGGGAAGGGCACCTCAGTACCTCCAGGCTCTGATCAGGCCCTACACCCAAACAAGGGCACTGCGTTCATCCACCTCTGGCCTGCTCGCCTCCCTACCACTGAGGAAGTACAGCTCCCGCTCAGCCCAGTCAAAACTGTTCGCTGCTCTGGCCCCCCAATGGTGGAACAAACTCCCTCACGACGCCAGGACAGCGGAGTCAATCACCACCTTCCGGAGACACCTGAAACCCCACCTCTTTAAGGAATACCTAGGATAGGATAAGTAATCCCTCTCACCCTCCCCCCCCTTTTAGATTTAGATGCACTATTGCAAAGTGACTGTTCTACTGGATGTCATAAGGTGAATGCACCAACTTGTAAGTCGCTCTGGATAAGAGCGTTTGCTAAATGACTTAAATGTAAATGTAATGTAAATGTGTCGTTTTGTCAGGTAAAATCCTTCTTTATATCACAAACTCTATTTAGTTGGCGCCATCGATTTGAGTAATCCACTCGTTCAACATGCAGAGAAAGAAACCCGAAAATCTACTGCTGAATTTTTTTTAAACAAGTCAAAATACATTTCTATTGACTCCTCATATTCCCTAAAATGTAATCAAACTACAATATTTCATATGGAAAGAAGTATGTTCAAAAGGAAACCAATATTAGGAGTTGCGTCTTGTCTTCATTACGTGCCCCAACATGAATTTCCAAGAGTGTGTCCCTGTACTAAAACTCCTATATCTTACTTGTTTTGGAAGTTACAAACCTGAAACCTTGAACATAGACTGCTGACACATTGTGGAAGCCGTAGGAATTGCATCATGGGAGGTAGATTTCAATATTTCCCTATACTTTCAATTGTAAGAGCATGGGCTCTCAAAAAAAATCTGATTGGATTTTCTTTGGATTTTCTCCTACGATATCTATTGTGTTATAGTCTCCTACATTATTTTAACATTTATACAAACTTCAAAGTTGTTCCTTTCCAATGGTACCAATTATATGCATATCCTGGGTTCAGGGCCTGAGCAACAGGCAGTTTACTTTGGGCAGGTCAGTCAGGCGGAAATTGAGAAAAAAGGACCCTAGCCCTACAGCTAGTTGATTGAAAACAGATTCTAATTCAAAACAACAGTATATCAGAGATTAGAAAATGGGTGGTTCGAGCCCTGTATGCTGATTGGCTGACAGCTGTGGTATATCAGACCGTAAACCACGTGTATGACAAAATATGTTGTTACTGCCCTAATTACATTAGTAACCAGTTTTTAATAGCAATAAGGTACCTCTAGGGGTTTGTGGTGTCTGGACAATATACCACGGCTAAGGGCTGTGTCCACTCCGCGATGCGTTGTGCCTAAGAACAGCCATTAGCCGTGGTATACTGTGGCCACATATCACACCCCCTCGTGCCGTATTGCTTAACTGTACCCTTGAAAACCGAGGCATATGGGTACCCATGGGGGGAACTGATTCAGAATAACATTGACAAAACTTTAATTTCTTCTGTTGTTCGCTCATCCATGTAATGACATTCTCACATAATCAGTTGAGGATTTAATCTTAGCAACAACAAAAAAACATTTAAAAAATGGTGTCGTAGCCATTTCACATTCTACATATACATCTATCGGTTCTGAGGGGCATTTATGTTCCTCTGCAATTGCATCCAATATACATCTCATGTGCTGTTATTCTGGACGCCTTTCACCACCTGAGGCAACACTGTTATTCCAGTGATTATGCTTTAATTTTGAGAGGAAGCAATATCAAGTCAATCATGAGTTCTGTTTATTTCTCTTCCACCTCTTCAATAACAAGTATTTTTTGTTGTCAACTACCAACACGTGTAGAATTTACCACAAATAGTTGCAAAGTGGAAACAGATCTCGCTGACACGTAAAAAAACAAAAAAACATTGACAAGCAAGTGTCAAATCAAATTAAGAGAATGCAATCACAAACTCATTAATACTCTGATCCCCTCTATAAGCACTCGATGCAAACTGGATGTTTTCCCCTTTAGTCATTGCCCTCTCACAAGCCCTCACTGACCTCTGAGTAAAAGCCCTAACTTAAGACCAACCTGGTATATCATTGTCTGGAAGTGTGGAGTAGTGTGCTCCACTATGAAGGTAGCAAGGACATCGTACTAATAAGACGAGAATTCATAGGAGTGGAAGTTTTGGAACGTAATATACTGTTTCACCTATGCAGATACACCAGAGGAGGAATTTGGAAAGAACAGCAGTGCTTGTAAACATATTCACAAGCACAGTGTATACAATGTACAGTGCATTCAGAAAGTATTCAGACCCCTTGACCTTTTCCACATTTTGTTACATTATAGCCTTATTCTAAAATTGATTCAATTTTTTTCAGCAATAACCTAAAATGACAAAACGAAAACAGATTTTTAGAAATGTTGGCAAATGTACTAAAAATAAAAAACCTTTTTACGTAAGTATTCAGACCCTTTGCTATGAGACTTGAAATTGAGCTCAGGTGCATCCTGTTTACATTGATTATCCTTGAGATGTTTCTACAACTTGATTGGAGTCCACCGGTGGTAAATTCAATTGATGGGACATGATTTGGAAAGGCACATATCGGTCTATATAAGGTCCCATGGTTGACAGTTCATGTCAGAGCAAAAACCAAGCCAGAGGTCAAAACAATTGTCCTAGAGCTCCAAGACAGGGTTACATCAAGGTACAGATCTGGGGAAGGGTACCAAAACATTTCTGCAGCATTGAAGATCCCCGAGAACACAGTGGCGTCCATCATTCTTAAATGAAAGAAGTTTGGAACCACCAAGACTCTTTCTAGAGCTGGTCTCCTGGCCAAACTTAACAATCGGGGGAGAAGGGACTTGGTCAGTGAGGTGACGAAGTCCCCGATGGTCACTCTAACAAAGCTCCAGAGTTCTTCTGTGGAGATGGCAGAATGTTCCAGAAGGACAACCATCTCTGCTGCACTCCACCAATCAGGCCTTTATGGTAGAATGGTCAGACGGAAGTCACTCCTCAGTAAAAGGCACATGACAGCCCACTTGGAGTTTGCCAAAAGGCACCGAAAGGACAAGATTCTCTGGTCTGATGAAACCAAGATTGAATTCTTTGGCCTCAATGCCAAGCATCACATCTGGAGGAAATCTGGCACCATACCTAAGGTGAAATATGGTGGTGGCAGCATCATACTCTGGGGGTGTTTTTCAGCGACAGGGAAACTAGTCAGGATCGAGGGAAAGATTAACAGAGCAAAGTACAAGGAGAACCTTGATGTTAACCTGCTCCAGAGTGCTCAGGACCTCAGACTATGGTGGTTCACCTTCCAACAGGACAATGACCCTAAGCACACAGCCAAAACAATGCAGCAATGGCTTTGGGACAAATCTCTGAATGTCCTTGAGTGGCCCAGCAAGAGCCTGGACTTGAACCCGATCAAACATCTCTGGAGAGACCTGAAAATAGCTGTGCAGCAATGCTCCCCATCCACCCGCCTGACAGAGCTTTAGCGGATCTGTGGAGAAGAATGGGAGAAACTCCCAAAATACATATGCGCCAAGCATGTAGCATCATACCCAAGAAGACTTGAGGCTGTAATTGCTGACAAAGGTTCTTCAAGAAAGTACTGAGTAAAGGGTCTGAATACTTATGTGTTTTTGCTTTGTCATTATGGGGATTGTGTGTAGATTGATGAGGGGGAAAAACTATTTAATCAATTTTAGAATAAGGCTGTAATGTAACAAAATGTGAAACAAGTGAAGGGGTCTGAACATTTTCTGAATGCACTGTATACCCTATGAAAGACTCATTAGTACATTCTCTTGGTTCAACTCAGCTAAAATGTGAAAAAACATAATCACAATTCAGTCTATTTATGATTGTGAAGATGCATAAAGCAGCTGTTCAATTCACTCCCAAAGCAATTTGAATTTCGATATGAAGAGAGATTTGGAACATCATAAGAGGATCATTTGTAGATCAATTACAGCTTTATCACATTTCAGTGTTGTGTATGTCTGCCTGCATCAAGCGTTTGGTACTCTGGGTCTACAACATGTTGTGCTTATGGTTCACCCATGGTATAGAAATGTCAATTAATCTATATGCCACAATTATCACATGAGAATGTAAAAGCTGGGTGTCTATGTGGATGTGTGAGAACTGTTCAATGAACCTGACGATATTCTACAGTATTCTATTTTACAGTCAAATGTTGCTCAAAGATGCAACACTTCTACTATATTAAATGTTACATTTATATATAAGGGATTGAATACATAAGCTGCATTGGTACTGTCTGTGTTACATATGTATTATAGAAGCATGAAATATGTAAAACCGACCAAACAAGCCAAGTGCTGAAATTTCCCATGCAATCTCTAAACTCAGCAAATAAATAAGGATATTAATCCAAGAGGGAGGATGATGAATACACAAGTGTGGGCCCAGCACAGCCCAGAACAGCCTGTGGACAATGCTGAGGTGGTAGGAAATGTATCTGAGGGCGAGAATATGTTTTATGGAGAGCAACTCTTGAGACCTCATTAAAAAGTAAGAGTTGTGATTTCCGTCTGAGGCAGTATTGCACACCACCATCCATTACCTTCCAAGGATAGGCTGTTGGAGATTCATAACTCAATCTTATTAAAAACCTAAACCCTGTGGCACAGTCATTGCATGTGATGGATTTCAGGTTGAGTCCAGTTTGAGGAGTGAAAATAGGGTGCAAATATTGTACACTCTTAGAAAAAAAGGTGCTAAGTAGAACCTATATGGTTCCACTTAGGTTCTACTTAGGGTTCTTTGGCTTGTCCCCATAGGGGAACCCTTTTTGGTGCTGGGTAGAACCCTTTGCAGAGGGTTCTATCTATAACCTCTATGTAGGGTTATTCAAAGAACACCCTGTATATGGCTCTACCTAGAACCCTATATGAAGGGATCTACCAAAAATAATTTTATCATCTAAATGTTCTTTCTAGAACTCTCTGTGAACGGTTCCTCCAGCCTTATTAGCCTTTACAATTGAATTATTTGTGACAATACATTACATATATCATATGGCCTTAATTGAGGGCCTAATTATACCCTGACACAGTGTTGTTAGGAATCTTCTGGTGTAGAAGCCACATTAAGCCTGCAAGTCACATTATGCTGGCTTGCAAAGTGATGTGTAATTTCTATTGAAATTCAGCCAGAGTTGGAATATACAACAAGTGGACTTGTTAATCACCCACAACCTGCATTCAGAATAACTGCCAGGGTATGGGAGACTGAATACTGAGACTAACTCAGTCATCTAAACTGAAACAACCATCTCAGTAATGGGTGCAATACATCCAATTACTAACAGATTGGATTTGTTTAGAAAACTGTATGTTATCTATCTTTGTGTAGCACAAAAGGTATCAACCAAGCAATGTACATGCAAAAGCACAGATATTGTACACACAAAAGCACAGATTCCTGCCTAAATGATTACCGCCCCGTAGCACTCACGTCAGTAGCCATGAAGTGCTTTGAAAGGCTGGTCATTGATCACATCAACAGCACCCTCCAGGATACCCTAGACCCACTCCAATTCGCATACCGCCCCAACAGATCTACAGATGACGCAATCGCCCTCTACACTGCCCTTTCCCACCTGGACAAAAGGATAACCTATGTGAGAATGATGTTCATTGACTACAGCTCAGTGTTCAACACCATAGTGCCCACGAAGCTCATCACTAAGCTAAGGACCCTGGGACTAAACACCTCCCTCTGCAACTGGATCCTGGACCGCCTGACGGGCCGCCCCCAGGTGGTAAGGGTAGGTAACAACTTGTCTGCAATGTTGATCCTCAACACTGGGGCCCCTCAGGTGTGTGTACTTAGTCGTCTCCTGTACTTCCTGTTCACCCATGACTGCCTGGCAAAACATGACTCCAACAGCATCATTACGTTTGCTGACGACCCAACCGGCAACGATGAGACAGCCTCTATGGAGGAGGTCAGAGAACTGGCAGTGTGGTGCCAGGACAACAACCTCTCCCTCAATGTGAGCAAGACAAAAGAGCTAATCGTGGACTACAGGAAAAGGCGGGCCGAACAGGCCCCCATCAACATCAACAGGGGCTGTAGTGGAGCGGGTCGAGAGTTTCAAGTTCCTTGGTGTCCACATCACCTATCATGGTCCAAACACACCAAGACAGTCGTGAAGAGGGCACAACAAAACCTTTTCCCCCTCAGAAGACTGAAAAGATTTGGCATTGGTCCCCAGATCTTCAAAAGGTTCTACAGGTGCACCATCGAAAGCATCCTGACCAGTTACATCACCACCTGGTATGGCAACTGCTCGGCATCTGACCACAAAGCGCTACAGAGGGTAGTGCGAACGGCCCAGTACATCACTGGGGCCAAGCTTCCTGCAATCCAGGACCTTTATAATAGGCAGTGTCAGAGGTAAACCCATAAAATTGTCAGAGACTCTAGTCACCCAACTCATAGACTGTTTTCTCTGCTACCGCACGGCAAGCGGTACCGGAGCACCAAGTCTAGGACCAAAATACTCCTTAACAGCTTCTACCCCCAAGCCATAAGACTGCTGAACAATTAATCAAATGGCCACCAGACTATTACATTGACCCCCCCCCCCCCATTTGTTTTGTACACTGCTACTACTCGCTGTTTATTATCTATGCAAAGTCACTTCCCCCCTACCTATGTGTACAAATGATCTCTGACGTGTACCCCCACACACTGGCTCGGTACCGATACCCCCTGTATATAGCCTCGTTATTGTTATGTTATTGTGTTACTTTTTATTTATTTTTTCTACTTTAGTTTATTTGGTAAATATTTTCTTAACTCTTCTTGAACTGCACTGTTGGTTAAGGGCTTGTAAGCAAGCATTTCACTGAAAGGTCTATACTTGTATTCAGAGAATTTGACAAAAAGTTTGATTTGATATTACAGTAAAAACATCTAAATTATACTTCTGAAAAAGTCTAAAAGTAATTGGTTTTAAATATACTTCAGTGTCAAAAGTACATGGAATTGCTAAAATATACTTAAGTATCAAAAAGTGAAAGTATAAATAATTTGAAATTCCAATCCAGACGGCACAATAGTTTTTTTTTATTGATGGACGGTAAGGGGCACACACCAACAATCAGGCATCATTTACAAATGAAGCATTTGTGTATTGTGAGTCCGCCAGATCAGAGGCAGTAGAGATGACCAGAGATGTTCTCTTGATTACGTGCGTGAATTGGACCATGTTCCTGTCAAAATGTTATGAGTGCTTTCGGGTGTCAGGGAACATGTAGGAGTAAAAGCTACATTATTTTCATTAGGAATGAATTGAAGTAAAAGTAAAAGTTGGCAAAAATATAACTAGCAAAGTACATATACCCCAAAAAACAATTTAAGTAGTACTTTTAAGTATTTTTACATACAGTTGAAGTCGGAAGTTTCATTAAATCTCGTTTTTCAACCACTCCACAAATTTCTTGTTAAGAAACTATAGTTTTGGCAAGTCGGTTAGGACATCTACTTTGTGAATGACACAAGTAATTCTTCCAACAATTGTTTACAGACAGATTATTTAATTTATATTTCACTGTATCACAATTCCAGTGGGTCAGAAGTTTACATACACTAAGTTGACTTTGCCTTTACACAGCTTGTGTAATGGTTGGTAAGTAAATGGGTGAGGAGTCAAACGCAGAGAGCAAAGTAAACGGGAAAAATGCTTTATTGTCCTTAACAAAGTAACAGGTCCAAACATGGGTGAATGTCCTAAAACACAGGTGCAAAACAAACCCAAAACCTAGTTACACAAACCCGGACAGCGAAAACCCAAAACCGACGATACACCACAAACGTAACAAACACAACAAGCCCACACAAACACCAGCGGGCAAAACAAACTTAAATAACACCCATCCCAAAACCCCAACAAGGAACAGGTGAAAACAATTAGACAAAAGCAAACGAAAAAGGGATCGGTGGCAGCTAATAGACCGGCGACGACGACCGCCAAACGCCACCCGAGCAGGAACGGAATTCCAGAAAATGATGTCACGGCTTTAGAAGCTTCTGTTGGGCTAATTGACATCATTTGTGTCAATTGGAGGTGTACCTGTGGATGTATTTCAAGGCCTACCTTCAAACTCAGTGCCTCTTTGTTTGACATGGGAAAATCAAAGGAAATCACCCAAGACCACCCTTGGGAGCAATTTCCAAATGCCTGAAGGTACCATGTTCATCTCTACAAACAATAGTATGCAAGTATAAACACCATGGGACCACGCAACCGTCATACCGCTCAGGAAGGAGAATATGTTCTGTCTCCTAGAGATGAACGAACTTTGGTGTGAAAAGTGCAAATCATTCCCAAAACAGCAGCAAAGGACCTTGTGAAGATGCTGGAGGAAACAGGTACCAAAGTATGTATATCCACAGTAAAACGAGTCCTATATCAACATAACCTGAAAGGCTGCTCAGCAAGCAAGAAGCCACTGCTCCAAAACCGCCATAAAAAAAGCCAGACTACGGTTTGCAACTGCATATGGGGACAAAGATCATACTTTCTGGAGAAACGTCCTCTGGTCCTCTGGTCTGATGAAACAAAAATAGAACTGTTTGGCCATAATGACCATCATTATCTTTGGAGGAAAAAGGGGGAGGCTTGCAAGCCGAAGAACACATCCCAGTCCCTCCTGCTTTGCTGTAGGAGGGACTGGTGCACTTCACAAAATAGATGACATTATGAGACAGGAAAATTATGTGGGATATATTGAAGCAACATCTCAAGACATCAGTCAGGAAGTTAAAGTTTGGTCGCAAATGGGTATTCCAAATGGACAATGACCCCAAGTATACTTCCAAAGTTGTGGCAAAATGGCTTAAGGACAACAAAATCAAGGTATTGGAGTGGCCACAAAGCGCTGACCTCAATCATATAGAACATTTGTGGGCAGAACAGAAAAAGCGTGTGTGAGCAAGTTGTGTGAATTTTGTCCCATTCCTCCTGACAGAGCTGGTGTAACGGAGTCAGGTTTGTAGGCCAGAAAAAGGGTGTGCCTACAAACCTGACTCAGTTACACCAGCTTGGTCAGGAAGGATGGGACACAATTCACCCAACTTATTGTGGGAAGCTTGTGGAAGGCTACCCAAAACGTTTGACCCATGTTTAACAATTAAAAGGCAATTCTACCAAATAATAATTGAGTGTATGTAAACTTCTGACCCACTGGGATTGCGATGACATAAATAAAAGCTGAAATATATTATTATCTCTACTATTATTCTGACATTTCACATTCTTAAAATAAAGTGGTGATTCTGACCTAAGACAGGGAATTATTACAAGGATTAAATGTCAAGAATTGTGAAAAACTGAGTTTAAATATATTTGGCTACAGTGTATGTAAACTTCTGACTTCAACTGTAAGTACTTTACACCACTGGTTCTATGTAGAACCCTTCTTGCCCTCCAAAGAATCCTTCTTGCCTTCAAAGAATCATCAAAAGAACCCTTTCTTCCAAAAATGGTTATTAGCATGTTAAAGTTCCTTATCAAGGCTCAGGATGTCACGCCTTGGTCATTGTATTTTGTATTTTTGTTATATGTTTGGGTAGGCCAGGGTGTGACATGGGTTTATATGTTGTGTTTCGTATTGGTGTTTGTATTATTTGGGATCGCGGCTGATTAGGGGTGTTGTTAGGCTTGGCTGCCTGAGGCGATTCTCAATTAGAGTCAGGTGCTTATCGTTGTCTCTGATTGGGAACCATATTTAGGCAGCCTGAGTTTCGCTTTGTATTTAGTGGGTGATTGTACCTGTCTCTGTGTTGTAGTCACCAGATAGGCTGTAATTAGTTTCACGTTCCATTTTGTTGTTTTTGTATTTAGTTATTTCATGTATCGTTTCGTTTTCTTCATTAAAGATCATGAGTAACAAACACGCTGCATTTCGGTCCGACGCTTTTACACAGGAGAAGACCCAGATGCAGACAGTTTTGAAGTAAAAGTTTATTGCAGAAATAGGGGGCAGTTAAACAACAGGTCAAGGGCAGGCAGAGGTCAGTACTCCAGAGCAGAGTCCGAAAGGTACAGAATGGCAGTCGGGCTCAGGGTCAGGGTAGGCAGAGTTCAGTAATCCAGGGTGGTGTGACAAGGTACAGAACGGCAGGCAGGCACATAGTCAGGGTGGGCAGAATGGTCAGTAACCGGGAAAGCTAGAAAACAGGAATTTGAGAAAGACAGGAGCAAGGGAAAAATGCTGGTATGCTTGACGAAACAAAACAAACTGGCAACAGACAAACAGAGAACACAGGTATAAATACACTGGGGATAATGGGGAAGATGGGTGACACCTGGAGAGGGGTGGAGACAAGCACAAAGACAGGTAAAACACATCAAGGTGTGACAGTTCTAGGTAGAACTCTTTGCCTTACAAAGAATCATTGTATTCCAAATAGGGTTCTTCTGATCAAAACAGTTCTTGGAACCCTATCCCTCCCCAAAGAACCCTTTTGGAACCCTTTTTTCTAACAGTGTACCATTGCTTTGAAGTACAGTATGTAGTGGATACTGAGAAGCACTATATATGTGATTAAACCCTAAAGGAAAAAAAATGTACAATGCAAAGGCATTCATCTTCAGTACATGTCCTTTGGCTAGTCTACCTTGTAAACTTCAACAAATAGTATGAAAGTGCGAACATGCCTTCACATTCACACTTTATGATAACTCCATGTAATACAGCATTTATAATGGATCAGTAAATAGTTTATTCATCATTTATTAATAATGATTCCCACATTTGTAAATGTTAGTTACCTAGTTATTCACACATTGATCAACAACTTTTAACAAGTCTATGCTAGGTAAAGCTTCGCCTTATCTCAGTTCACTGATCACGATGGCAACACCCACCCGTAGCACGCGCTCCAGCAGGTGTATCTCACTGATCATCTCTAAAGCCAAAACCTCATTTGGCTGCCTTTCCTTCCAGTTCTCTGCTGCCTGCGACTGGAACGAATTGCAAAAATCTCTGAAGTTGGAGACTTTTATCTCCCTCACCAACTTTAAACATGTGCTATCTGAGCAGCTAAACGATCGCTGCAGCTGTACATAGTCCATCAGTATATAGCCCAGCCAATTTTACCTACCTCATCCCCATACTGTTTTTATTTTATTTACTTTTCTGCTCTTTTGCACACCAGTATCTCTACCTGCACATGTTCATCTGATCATTTATCACTCCAGTGTTAATCTGCTAAATTGTAATTATTCACTCCTATGGCCTATTTATAGCCTACCTCCTCATGCCTTTTGCACACAATGTATATATATTTTTTTTCTACTATGTTATTGACTTGTTTATTGTTTACTCCATGTGTAACTCTGTGTTGTTGTCTGTTCACACTGCTATGCTTTATCTTTTCCAGTTGCAAATGAGAACTTGTTCTCAACTAGCCTACCTGGTTAAATAAAGGTGAAATAAAAATTAAATAAATAACGTATTTAATAATGATTAATAATTTAATTAATTGGAAGTTAATATTGGTCCTTATAAAACATTTACTAATCATTAGTGAATTGGCCTCATCTAAAATGTGCTATCTAAAATTGTTCAAATTTATAAATCCTTATTTTGAGTGACAGGTGTAATTTCTCACAAAAAAAATATGGACATGCCATTGGTAGACATTCCAGCATTATACCATAAGATCTCAAAATGGTCCCGAGAATATATCAATGGTTAAACAATAAGCACACAATACAGAGGATGTTTAAGAAAAATATATAGAACATTTAATTCCAAAACAGTCACACTGTTTTAATATTGTGATGTGTAATTTCAGACACACTCTATGCTGAGTAAAATAATGTTTATAGTCCTAAAATGCTAACATAAGTGTTTCTTGGCAGTAACATTTCTACCAAATCCAAAGTGTGGATTGCAGTCACTCCTTAGAGCAGTCTAATCTTGGTTAACCAAGAACTAAAATCTTTATAATTCGGTCGGGGTCCATGTTCTGGGTCCATGTGTGTTACAAATTGGGAGTTCTGGTTTGAGAAGTCTCCTCCATCGCAGAAGGAAACTCTGCTAGAACGTCTACCAATAGCATTTCTAACTTTTGTGAAAAATTCACTCAAAACATTTATAAAGTATCTATAAAGTATAAATAGCTCACACTTTAGATGAGCCCATGCAAAAAACACTTTACTAATGAATTTGTAAATGGTATATAGAGCGGCGCACAATTGGCCCAGCGTTGTACAAGCTTTGTCGGGGTAGACCGTCATTGTAAATAAGAATTTGTTCTTAACTGACTTGTTAAATAAAGGTTACATATAAAGACCTATATTAAACATCTTATTAATGGAGCAATGATTAATACATTATGAATAAGCTATTTACTAATCCATTAGAAATGCTTTGTTATGTGGAGTTATTATAAAGTGCTACAGTCTTTTCCTATGTCCCTTTTAGTCTCGTTCCAGTAAATGATAATCCCCCGACCCTCTATACCATCCTCTCCGAGCACACTAATTAGGAGCCAGGGCAGTCAAGGCTCTCTACAATATCTCTCTCATCCACCCCATCACATCTGGGCAACTCACATCCACTTTGGACAGAGAATCAGAGCCTCTCTTGCTCACCACCCGCCCAAATAAATGAACAGTTGGTGTTTATAGCTCGCATTCTCTCTACCACTTTGATGAGTCTCAATGCCTTCGGGATGTTTTGGGAAGCTTTGGAAAGCTTTGGAAAGTTCGGGGCTTGAGTGGGAAATGGAAAGTAACTTTTTGCTTCTTTTTTTGTGTTTGATCCATTCCTTCTATGATCTTTTGCAGGCGGATTGGATAGCCAATGCAAAACCGTTACCAAATGTATTAGTCTGTTTGGTTCAGCTAGCGGTTGGACAAATCCTCACTAGGCTTGGGAGTCTAATCTACACTCCATTGCTAATTGTATTCACTATTCAGCAGCTTGGCCAAGGTTTTTGTATACCCAGCCAGGTTACGTGTTCCTAATACAATGGATTTGGGTTTATTGGTCTCTATTGGCAAAGACAATAATGCAGGATTATCTAAAATTGTATGGGAAATGTACCTTCTTTGTTTCACTAATATCATAATACAATCTCTTTTTTTCTATTGTTGAATTGGAAATGTTAAGACCGTTTAAGAATGCTAATAGAAGGACGCGCTGCCTTTCGATAACAAAAGCCAGTGCACTTTCTTTAGCAGAAACAATCCCTCAACCTTTGTGAGGAGACTGCAGTGCGACATTGGAATGGCACTCGATGTTCCAAGATGATCAATAACCTGATATGGTAGGCAAACAACGTGAGAGTAGAGTGACTTCTTCAATTAAATGATCCCTTTAAGTCAAGGGCCAATTTTCAAAAAGATTTGACAGTGAAAGCAGGAAGCGCAGGGTCTCAGGAACATTGGTTAATTCTTGATTCGTCAAAACATTATCCAAAGTTTCTCTACCTTTGATGAGATGCCACCGACAGTGACTGCTTGCCCTAAACCAGAAACTTGACAAAATGTTCCCCTCTCATGTCCTATATCTAAAGCATTTGAAATGAATATGAAGAGAAACTTCAGAGCGAGAGTACAGGGTGGGTTGGCTACCTCACTGACTGGCTCACACATAAATACTGAATTGCCTAAGAGGAAAGCGTTACTGGGTTGAACTTCTGAAGAGGACATCATGAAAAGTTGATCTGCTGAAATAGAAAAATGTATAATAAAAAGATGGAGAGGAGTAAAAGTAGAGCGGAGAGGCAATTTAAGAAAAAAGAGGATGGTGGGCAGAAACTTCAGAACAAAGATCGAGAAGGCAGGAAAAAAAGATGATGGAAGAGAGGGAGGAAGGGAGATGGGGGGGGGGGGGGGCTTTGAATCCTGTCTGATCACGAGTTGCTGTCAGATCAGTTGCACCAGCTGATGTCAGCACACTTAAAACAGCAGAACCCTCCATGACACTGGGTTTCTCACTGGGTCCCTGAGGATCTGTGGAGCGGGGAAGAAGAAACAGAAGACCCAAATCTGTGGTGTTAAAGAAAAGAAGAACTATGATTTAGGATACTGTAAGTACATTAGGATCCCTCTTTACCGCATATCAGAGCCTGCTAACGCATTATATTGTTATATGAACCAATATGTGGAATAATGACTTAAGAACTAGCTATAACTAGCAGGGTCCAAATGCAAATTCCAAATTAAATTCTGGAATTCAAGCAGGAAGTGGAAAATGTACTTGGAATTTTATTTGAATTGCAGCAATCTTGAACATAATTCATTGTAATTTAGATTTGTCTGAATTAAATTGAAATTGTAAAATAAAATCATCACGGGAATTGGAATTTAATTTGAATTCAACAAGAACCATCCTTGGAATGGAATTCTGAATTTTAAAGGATGCCCCGGTTAACTGTAAGTGCTGATATAATTGGAAATGTCTGGGAGCAACAGCCGCGAACTGGTAGGCCACACAAGCTCATAGAACGGGACCGCCGAGTGGTGAAGCGCGTAGTTCGTCAGGAGCTTCATAAAATGCGTTTCAATGGCCGAGCAGCCTCACACAAGCCTAATATCACACAAGCGCACACTAGCGCAATGCCAAGCAGTGGAAACACGTTCTCTGGAGTGATGAATCACTCTTCACAATCTGGCAGTCCGATGGACGAATCTGGATTTGGCGGATGCCGGGAGAACGCTTCCTGTCCAAATGCATAGTGGAGGATAAATAATGTTCTGGGGCTGTTTTTCATGGTTCCATGAATTGTATTTTTAAATTGACTTAGAATTTGAAATTAATTTAATGAATAGTGAATTGTTGTGGAAGAATATTGAACTGGGAATTTAGTTTTGAATTGACTTAAAATTTGAATTTGATTTGAGTTTAATTGACTCTGAATTGATTATCTGCTATGGAATTTCAAATTGAATTGATGGAATTGGAATAGAATTTGTGGAATTTAACCCAACACTGCTGGAATTGTTTATCATATTTATGGAATTTGCAGGAAGAGGGAATTTAACTTGTGGAATTGACCCCAACCCTTATACAGTAAAAAAACAAATCAATTACTACATGAATGTACCTAAACTGTAAATGGATAAAGGCAGACACTTTTGTCTACCAATTATAGTAACAGCAGTCTGATTTCATAATAAATGAAAGCATTGAAATATTTTACAAGAGGAATGCAGTGGGAAAAAAAGATTGAGAGGAGGGAAGATCAGAGAATGTGTGGTGTGAAAGATCAGAGAATTAGAAGTGTTTTCTTGCATAACTATTCTGCCAGAAGCAGTAGTTTCTCAGAGCTTCTTCAACACCCCACTATCCTCCTAGATTCAGCAAATGGGATGTGGGGAGAGGGAGGATGTGGGGGAGGGGTTGTGTTTTTATACCATTGTATGTATAGGCCACACTTCAGAAGGGTATGTTTTAAATTGTTGTTTATTTCAGCATTAAGAATATGGGTGTTGTGATTCATGAGAAAAATTATTTTAATTAGCATCATGTTCATAAGTGAAATATAATTCATATCGGTTTAAAAACTTAACAGGCAAGAACAAAGGGAACACATGAAGACAGTGTTCCTTGAAAATAAAGTAAAATGGAATTGTGTTCAAGGTCTAAAGCAAATGTAGCAACACTTCAGGAGGCATAACCTGTGTGTGGATGCGTCTGTGCATATGTAACATCTTCCTCATTATGGGCAATCTGTAACTTATTTCCCAAGTCAAATATGTACAGAGAATATAGCTTTTTGAAATAATTTACTAATGATTTAAGGTCAAATAGGAGTTACTTATATTTGTCCCTTGTTACTGCATGTACAAGTGGTAACATGTACGAGTGTGAGCTGTGAAATGGAAATGTATTTTATGCATATTCCAAATCCCCTTGATAAACCCATGGAGAATCGGGTCACAGCCAGGTTTTTATCTACCATGATGAACACAAGCTTGTATTAGGCTGCAGAAATTGGTACCTGCTCACACAGATAACATGCAACAACATGTAACACCTTTCCCCCTCAGGAGACTGAAAAGAGTTGGCAGGGGTCCCCAGATCTTCAAAAAGTTCTACAGCTGCACCGTCGAGAGCATTCTATGCGGTTGCAACACCGCCTGGTATGGCAACTGCTCGGCATCTGAACGCAACGCACTACAGAGGGTAATGCGTACAACCCAGTACATCACTGGGGCCAAGCCTCCTGCATTACAGGACCTATATAATAGGCGGTGTCAGAGGAAAGCCCAAAAACTTGTCAGAGACTGCAGTCACCCAAGTCATGGACTGTTTTCTCTGCTATCGCATGGCAACAGTACCGGAGCGCCATGTCTAAGACCAAAAGGTTCCTTAAGTAATAGCTTCTAGCCCAAAGCCATAAGATTGCTGAACAATTAATCAAATGGCCACCGGACTATTTACATTGAAGCAAGCATATGCATTTTCTTGGTACCTATGCATTTTCTTGACCCTATCCCCTCCTCTCTTCTCCAGACCATTTCCGGAGACCTTCTCCCTTACCTCACCTCGCTCATCAACTCATCCCTGACCGCTGGCTACGTCCCTTCCGTCTTCAAGAGAGCGAGAGTTGCAGCCCTTCTGAAAAAACCTACACTCGATCCCTCCGATGTCAACAACTACAGACCAGTATCCCTTCTTTCTTTTCTCTCCAAAACTCTTGAACGTGCCGTCCTTGGCCAGCTCTCCCGCTATCTCTCTCTGAATGACCTTCTTGATCCAAATCAGTCAGGTTTCAAGACTAGTCATTCAACTGAGACTGCTCTTCTCTGTATCACGGAGGCGCTCCGCACTGCTAAAGCTAACTCTCTCTCCTCTGCTCTCATCCTTCTAGACCTATCGGCTGCCTTCGATACTGTGAACCATCAGATCCTCCTCTCCACCCTCTCCGAGTTGGGCATCTCCGGCGCGGCCCACGCTTGGATTGCGTCCTACCTGACAGGTCGCTCCTACCAGGTGGCGTGGCGAGAATCTGTCTCCTCACCACGCGCTCTCACCACTGGTGTCCCCCAGGGCTCTGTTCTAGGCCCTCTCCTATTCTCGCTATACACCAAGTCACTTGGCTCTGTCATAACCTCACATGGTCTCTCCTATCATTGCTATGCAGACGACACTCATCCAGAACGCCGCAGCCCGTCTGGTGTTCAACCTTCCCAAGTTCTCTCACGTCACCCCGCTCCTCCGCTCTCTCCACTGGCTTCCAGTTGAAGCTCGCATCCGCTACAAGACCATGGTGCTTGCCTACGGAGCTGTGAGGGGAAGGGCACCTCAGTACCTCCAGGCTCTGATCAGGCCCTACACCCAAACAAGGGCACTGCGTTCATCCACCTCTGGCCTGCTCGCCTCCCTACCACTGAGGAAGTACAGTTCCCGCTCAGCCCAGTCAAAACTGTTCGCTGCTCTGGCCCCCCAATGGTGGAACAAACTCCCTCACGACGCCAGGACAGCGGAGTCAATCACCACCTTCCGGAGACACCTGAAACCCCACCTCTTTAAGGAATACCTAGGATAGGTTAAGTAATCCTTCTCACCCCCCCTTTAAGATTTAGATGCACTATTGTAAAGTGACTGTTCCACTGGATGTCATAAGGTGAATGCACCAATTTGTAAGTCACTCTGGTTAAGAGCGTCTGCTAAATGACTTAAATGTAAAATGTAAATGTAAATGAAAGGAAACACTTTGAAGTTTGTGGAATGTGAAAGAAATTTAGGAGAATATCACACATTAGATCTGGTCAAGGATATACCAAGAAATGTTTTTATTTTATTTTTTATTTTTTGTACCATCATCTTTGAAACGAAGAGAAAGGCCATAATGTATTAATCCAGTCCAGGTGCAATTTAGATTTTGGCCACTAGATGTGCAAAGTCTTAGACTGATCCAATGGACCATTGGACCATTGCATGTATGTTTTAAAAAATGGTATCAAGACTGCCCAAATGTGCCTAATTTGTTTATTAATAACTTTTCACATTAAAAACTGTGCACTCTCCTCAAACAATAGCATGGTATTATTTCACTGTAATAGCTACAGTAAATCGGACAGTGCAGTTATATTAAAAATAATTTTCTGCCATTATAAGATGGCTATGTCTTGGGAAATCTTCTTGTTACCTACAACATCATGCTAATTGCATTAACATAATCCAAGATGTCCAAGATGTTGTAGCAGTCAGACGTCTTTGTCCTTCGTCTGTTGTGTCCCATGTATATATATTTTTATATATTTTCCTTCGCAAATCTTTTTTACATTTTTCTAAACCTCAACTTCAAAATACTCTCCTGCAACCCGCCTAACCCAATGTGGTGTGGATCTGTTTTTTCTAAAGTATTTTTTTTTATCTCGGAACTGGAATCCCCCAACAGAAGCGAGCCAACAAAAGCTAACAGAAGCTAGCCAGCTCACTAGCTACTAGTCAACTAACCACTGCTAGCGGTCATCAGCTAACCTTTAGCTCTGAAAGCTCTCGCCAGTTTGTCCAATGCGATTCAAACCAGAGCATATTTTCTCTCCATATACCCGGATTCCTACCGCAAGCTTTGAACCTTTTTCACCTGGACCATCGCAGCTAGCCAGCTGGTATACAAGTGACTACTCCTGGCTGACATCTGTCCAGAAGCAAGCACCAATTAGTCTGGAGCTAGCCAACACTAGGCCCATTCTTCCGGCTAGCTGAAGAGGCCCATCAGTCACTCCTAGGCTACAATACCCGTACCCCTTCTACTGCTGGTACCGCCAATCCTTCACGACTGGACTACGACGTAATCTGCTTGAGGGGGTAATCAACTGGCCCCTACATCACGACATCCCCTGAATGCCCATCTGCTAGCCTGCTAGCCACTAGCTGTCTAGACCATATTGGCTGAATAGATCCATCGGCCAATTTCTTGGGCCACTATACCTATTTTGCCTATTGAACTTGGACGCCTCTGCTACTCGGAAGCCTACTAATCCATCACGACTGGTCTATCGACTTCAGGCGAAAACAGACTTTCCTCCATCGAGACGTCCCACTAACACCATTCTGATAGCTTGCTAGCCCCGGCCTGCTAGCTGTCTGAATCACTGTGTCTCCAGCCAGCCCAACCACTCACTGGACCCCTATTATCACCCGGCAACGCATGCCTTTCCCTAATATCAATATGCCTTGTCCATTACTGTCCTGGTAGAGCCTCTAGCCCAGCTCAATATGCCTTAACCAACCATTTAGTTCCACCTCCCACATATGCGGTGACATAACCTGGTTTAAACGTCTCTAGAGACAATATCTCTCTCATCATTACTCAATGCCTAGGTTTACCTCCAATGTACTCACATCCTACCATACCTTTGTCTGTACATTATGCCTGTAATCTATTCTTCCACGCCCAGAAACCTGTTCCTTTAACTATCTGTTCCGAACATACTAGTCGACCAGTTCTGATAGCCTTTAGCAATACCCTTATCCTACTCCTCCTCTGTTCCTCTGGTGATGTAGAGGTTAATCCAAGCCCTGCAGTGCCTAGCTCCACTCCTACCCCCAAGGTGTTCCCATTTGTTGACTTCTGTAACCGTAAAAGCCTTGGTTTTATGCATGTTAACATTAGAAGCCTCCTCCCTAAGTTTGTTTTATTGACTGTTTTAGCACACTGCCAACCCGGATGTCCTAGCCGTGTCTGAATCCTGGCTTAGGAAGACCACCAAAAACCCTGAAATTTACATCCCTAACTATAACATTTTCCGACAAGATAGAACTGCCAAAGGGGCGGTGTTATAATCTACTGCAGAGAGCCTGCAGAGTTCTGTCTTACTATGCAGGTCTGTCTAATTTGAGCCTTTTAAAACTCCACCTTTCCAGAAACAAGTCTCTCACCGTTGCCACTTGCTACAGATCACCCTCTATCCCCAGCTGTGCCCTGGACCATATGTGAATGGATTGCCCACCATCTATCTTCAGAGCTTGTGCTGCTAGGTGACCTAAACTGGGACATGCTTAACTCCCAGCCATCCTACAATCTAAGCTTGATGCCCTCAATCTCACACAAAGTATCAATGAACCCACCAGGTACAACCCCAAATCCCTAAACAGGACACCCTCATAGATATCATCCTAACCAACTTGCCCTCGAAATACACCTCTACTGTTTTCAACCATGATCCCAGTGATCACAGCCTCATTGCCTGCATCTATAATGGGTCTGCGGTCATGTGACCACCCCTCATCACTGTCAAATGCTCCCTAAACCACTTCGGCGAGCAGGCCTTTCTAATCGATCTGGCCCGGGTATCCTGGAAGGATATTGACTTCATCCCATCAGTAGAGGATGCCTGGTTATTCTTTAAAAGTACCTTCCTTGCCATCTTAAACAAGCATGCCCCATTCAAAACATTTAGAACCAGGAACTGATATAGCCCTTGGTTCATCCTGTGGCATTCTGCATTAGCATCGAATAGCCCCAGTGATATGCAACTTTTCAGGGAAGTTAGAAACCAATATACACAGGCAGTTAGGAAAGCTAAGGCTAGCTTTTTCAAGCAAAAATTTGCATCCTGTAGCACAAACTCAAAAACGTTCTGGGACACTGTAATGTCCATGGAGAATAAGAGCACCTCCTCCCAGCTGCCCACTGCAGTGAGGCTAGGTAACTCTGTCACCACCGATAAATCCACTATAATTGACCATTTCAATAAGCATTTTTCTAAGGCTGGCCATGCTCTCCACCTTGCTACCCCTACCCCGATCAACCGCCCTCCACCCCCCATAGCAACTCGCCCAAGCCTCCCCATTTTTCCTTCACCCAAATCCAGATAGCTGAAATTTTGAAAGAGCTGCAAAATCTGGACCTCTACAAATCACCCGGGCTAGACAATCTGGACCCTCTCATTCTAAAATAATCAGCCGAAATTGTTGCAACCCCTATTACTAGCCTGTTCAACCTCTCTTTCGAATCGTCTGAGATTCACAAAGATTGGAAAGCTGCCGCTGTCATCCCCCTCTTCACAGGGGGATATACTCTAGACACAAACTACTACAGACATATATCTATCCTACCCAGCCTTTCTAAAGTCTTCAAAAGCCAAGTTTAACAAAAAAAATACCGACCATTTCGAATCCTACCGTACCTTCTCCGCTATGCAATCTGGTTTCAGAGCTGGTCATGGGTGCACCTCGGCCACACTCAAGGTCCTAAATGATATCATAACCACCATCGATAAGAGACATTATCGACTCTGTCAATCACCACATTCTTATCGGCAGACTCAACAGCCTTGGTTTCTCAAATGATTGCCTCGCCTGGTTTACCAACTATTTCTCTGATAGAGTTCAGTGTGTCAAATCAGAGGGCCTGTTGTCTGGACCTCTGGCAGTCTCTATGGGGTGGCACAGGGTTCAATTCTCTGGCCGACTCTCTTCTCTGTATACATCAATGATGTCGCTCTTGCTGCTGGTGATTCTCTGATCCACCTCTACGCAGACGACACCATGATGTATACCTCTGGCCCTTCTTTGGACACTGTGTTACCTAACCTCCAGACGAGCGTCAATGCCATACAACTCTCCTTCCGTGGCCTCCAACTGCTCTTAAATGCAAGTAAAACTAAATGCATGCTCTTCAATCAATCACTGCCCGCACCTGCCTGCCCATCCAGCATCACTACTCTGGACGGTTCTGACTTAGAATATGTGGATAACTACAAATACCTAGGTGTCTGGTTAGACTGTAAACTCTCCTTCCAGACTCACATTAACATCTCTAATCCAAAATTAAATCTCTAATCGGCTTCCTATTTCGCAACAAAGCATCCTTCACTCATGCTGTCAAACATACCTTCGTAAAACTGATCATCCTACCAATCCACGACTTCGGCGATGTCATTTAGAAAATTGCCTCCAACACTCTACTCAACAAATTTGTTGCAGTCTATCACAGTGCCATACATTTTGTCACCAAAGCCCTGTATGTTACCCACCACTGCAACCTGTACGCTCTCGTTGGATGGCCCTCGCTTCATACTCGTGACCAAACCCACTGGCTCCAAGTCATCTACAAGTCTCTGCTAGGTACAGCCACGCCTTATCTCAGCTCACTGGTCACCATAGCAGCACCCACCCATAGCAAGCCCTCCAGCAGGTGTATCTCACTGGTCACTCCCAAAACCAATTCTTCCTTTGGCCTCCTTTCCTTCCAGTTCTCTGCTGCTAATGATTGGAACGAACTGCAAAAATCACTGAAGCTGGAAACTCATATCTCCCTCACTAGCTTTAAGCAGCAGCTGTCAGAGCAGCTCACAGATCAATGCACCTGTACATAGCCCTTTTGTAAATAGCCTACCCAACTACCTCATCCCCATACTGTATTTATTTATTTATTTATTTATTTATCTTGCTCCTTTGCACCCCAGTTTCTCGACTTGCACATTCATCTTCTGCACACCTACCATTCCAGTGTTTAATTGCTATATCGTAATTACTTCACCACCATGGCCTATTTATTGCCTTACCTTCCTTATCCTACATTTGCACATACTGTATATAGACTTTTTTCTACTGTATTATTGAAATGTTTCTTTGTTTATTCCATGTGTAACTCTTTGTTGATGTATGTGTCGAACTGCTTTGCTTTATCTTGGCCAGGTCGCAGTTGCAAATGAGAACTTGTTCTCAACTAGCCTACCTGGTTAAATAAAAGTGAAATAAAAATACATAAAAATAGCCTACATTAGCTCAACCGTCCCGCAGGGGACCCACGGATACTGAAGAAGTTATAACTTTAGCTAGCTATGACAATGATGATAACGGCTATCTTTTGTATAATAATGTCAAAATATTTATATCTGGAATTTGTCTTTCAGCATCAGTAGAACACGCCTGAATCTCCTCCACCAGTCATACAAGTATGGTCTAATGCCTCCCATCAAAAAGAGAGCAGTCACGGCTGTTGTAAGAACTGGACCAAGGCTGTCATGCCCTGACCTTAGAGAGCTTTTTATGTCTCCATTTTGGTTTGGTCAGGGTGTGATTTGGGTGGGCATTCTATGTTAATTTTGTCTATGTTTTGTATTACTTTGTTCTGGCCGGGTATGGTTCTCAATCAGGGACAGCTGTCTATCGTTGTCTCTGATTGGGCACTATAGTTAGGTAGCCTTTTCCCAACTGTGTTGGGTGGGTAGTTGTTTTATCTTTAGTGTTCTGCACCTGACAGGACTGTTTCAGTTTCGTTTCTCACTTTGTTATTTTGAAAAAAAGTATCTGGACACTTTCTGTTTACTTGGATTTCTTTCTAATTGTAGGCTCCTACTTTTACCACTTTTAGTCTTAATCTTTACTACATTACTCACTGTTTAGCACATGACCTCACATGTGAATCCTTAAAGAGATGGGTGGGGCTGGCTTAAGAGGGTGTAAACAATGCTGAATAGGTGTAGACAAAATAGTGAATCAGGCCTTCATGGTTGAATTGATTAAAATAAACCACTACTAAAGGACATCAATAAGAAGAAGACTTGCTTGGGCCAAGAAAAACGAACAATAGACATTCAACCAGTGGAAATCTGTCCTTTGGTCTGATTAGTCCAATTTGAGATTTTTGGTTCCAATCGCTGTGTCTTTGTGAGAGGCAGAGTAGGTGAACGGATGATCTATACGTAGAATGTATGCACACATGACTGTAAGTCGCTTTGGATAAAAGCGTCTGCTAAATGGCATATATTATTATTATTATTATCTCCGCATGTGTGGTTCCCACTGTGATGCATGGAGGAGGAAGTGTGATGGTGTGGGGTTGCTTTGCTGGTGACAATGTTGGAGATTTATTTAGAATTCAAGGCACACTTATTCAGCATGGCTACCTCAACATTCTGCAGCGACACTCCATCCCATCTGGTTTGCGCTTAGTGGGATTAGCATTTGTTTTTCAACAGGACAATGACCCAACACACCTCCAGGCTGTGTAATGGCTATTTGGTCAAGAAGGAGAGTGATGGAGTGATGCATCAGATGACCTGGCCTCCACAATTGCCAGACTTCAACCCAATTGAGATGGTTTGGGATGAGTTGGACCGCAGAGTGCAGGAAAAGCAGCCAACAAGTGCTCAGCATATGTGGGAACTCCTTCAAAACTGTTAGAAAAGCATTCCAGGTGACTAAATTACGAAATTGGTTGAGAGAATGCAAAGCTGTCATCAAGTGAAAGGATGGCTACTTCGAGGAATCTCAAATATAAAACACACTTTTGGTTACTACATGATTCCATATGTGTTATTACATAGTTTTGATGTCTTCACTATGTCGGAAATAGTAAAAATAAAGAAAAACCCTTGAATGAGTAGGTATGTCCAAACTTTTGACTGGTACTGTAAATATTGACCTATTTTCCTTTTCACGGTGAAAGTGTGTTATGGGGAAGGTTTTCGCTGGTCGCTGGGAGGAGGGATGGGAGGGTGGGGGGTCTGGGGGATGATGGAAAAGGAACCCCAGTTCCTTGTGGGGGTGGGAAGGGGTGGGACACTTGGTTGGCTGGGTGGGGTTGGGGGGGTTGAGAGGTTGGGGGGTGGAGGCCCATTTATTTTTATACTGAATTTATTATTACTTAAAATGTATTTCTTATTTTAGTGTTTCTTTGGAATGGCAGCCTATGGCAACATTTGACATAAACTGAATAGATTAATTGAAAATAATATTGTACCTTTAACCCCCCCCCCCCCCAAACAAAAAAAACAAAAAAAAAAAATAAATAAAACGCTGTACCGGCAGTTACAATGCAATGCCTGAAACTCTCTTTTTATCCTGTTCATCCGTATTCTTTCTTTTTGAGTCCCAGTTTTTTACCAACGTTCCATTTTAGCCAGAGTTCTGATTTTTAGCTAGCTAGATCTGACGCTAACGCCTGGATGGTCACAGATTGGTTGGATCCTAAAATCAGTGGTGTAAAGTATTTAAGTAAAAAATACTTTACAGTACTACTGAAATATTTTTTGGGACAATCTGTACTTTACTTTACTATTCATCTTTGACAACTTTTACTTTTGCTTCACTACATTCCTAAAGAAAAAACGGTAGTTTTTACTCCATACATTTTCCCTGACAACCAACATTTTGAATGCTTAGCAGGGCAGGAAAATGGTCCAATTCACGCACTTCGCAAGAGAACATCCCTGGTCACCCCTATTGCCTCTGATCTGGCAGACTCACTAAACACAAACACTTCATTTGTAAATTATGTCTAAGGGTTAGAAAGTGCCCCTGGCTTTCAATAAATAAATAAAAAACAAGACCATGGCGGCGTATGGTTTGCTTAATATAAGGAGTTTGATACTTAAGTATATTTTAGTAATTACATTTACTTTTGATACTTAAGTATATTTAAAACCAAATACCTTCAGACTTTTACTGGGTGAATATCACTTTTACTTGAGTCATTTTCTATGAATCCTTTTGCAATTATGTTAGCACAGATGAAAACTTTTGTCCTGATTAAAGAAGCAACAAAACTGGCCTTCTTTAGACAAGTTGAGTATCAGGAGCATCTGTCACACCGTGATCTGTTACACCTGTCCTTGTGCTTATCACCTGGGTATTTAAACCTGTGTTTGCTGGCTGTCTGTGCCAGTTTGTCTTGTATGTTCCAAGTCAACTAGTGTGTTTTTCCTGTGCACGGTCCTGTTATGCGCTCTTTTGCTAGTCTTCCCAGTTTTGACCCTTGCCTGTTTTCTGGACTCTGTACCTACCTGACTATTCTGCCTGCCGTGACCTCGAGCCTGCCTGCCACACTGTACATCCTGGACTCTGAACTGGTTTTGACCTTTCGCCTGTCCATGACTTTTCTCTTGCCTACCCCTTTTGGATTATTAATAAATATCAAAGACTCAAACCATCTGACTCCCATGTCTGCATCTGGGTCTCGTCTTGTGCCCTTATAGCATCATCATTTGTGGGTTCGATTACAGGCTCAAAATGGCCAGAAACAAAACAATTCTGAAACTCGTCAGTCTATTCTTGTTCTGAGAAATTAAGTCTTCCATGCGAGAAATTGCCAAGAAACTGAAGATCTTGTACAACACTGTGTGCTACTCCCTTCACAGAACAGCGCAAACTGGCTCTAACCAGAATAGAAAGAGGAGTGGGAGGCTCTGGTGCACAACTGAGCAAAAGGACAAGCACATTAGAGTGTCTAGTTTGAGAAACAGACACCTCATAAGTTCATTGAAGAGTACCTGTCATGTTTTGTCATTGATTATCATGTCTTGTCCCTGTGCTTCCCCTTCTATTCGTTTCCCTCTGCTGGTCTTATTAGGTTCTTTCCCTCTTTCTATCCCTCTCTCTCCCCCTCCCTCTCTCACTCTCTCGCTCTCTCTTCTCTCTATCGTTCCGTTCCTGCTCCCAGCTGTTCCTATTCCCCTAATCAATCATTTAGTCTTCCCACACCTGTTCCCGATCCTTTTCCCTGATTAGAGTCCCTATTTCTCTCCTTGTTTTCCGTTCCTGCCCTGTCGGATCCTTGTCTATAATTCACCGTGCTGTGTCTATGTATTGCCCTGTCGTGTCGTGTTTCCCTCAGATGCTGCGTGGTGAGCAGGTGTCTGAGTCTGCTACGTTCAAGTGCCTTCCCGAGGCAACCTGCAGTTCTTGATCAAGTCTCCAGTCTGTTCTCGTCATTACGAGTAGTATTATGCCTTTTGTTTTGTAAAGTAACTTTACTGGATTAAAAACTCTGTTTTCGCCAAGTCGCTTTTGGGTCCTCATTCACCTGCATAACAGAAGGATCCGACCAAGGAATGGACCCAGCGACTACAGATGCTCGTAACACTGCCGTCGAGATCCAAGGAGCCATGCTCGGCAGACACGAGCAGGAATTGTCTGCTGCTCGCCATGCCGTGGAGAACCTGGCCGCTCAGGTTTCCGACCTCTCTGGACAGTTCCAGAGTCTTCGTCTCGTGCCACCTGTTACTTCCTGGCCTGCCGAGCCTCCGGAACCTAGGGTTAATAACCCACCTTGCTACTCCGGGCAGCCCACGGAGTGCCGCTCCTTTCTCACCCAGTGTGATATTGTGTTCTCTCTCCAACCCAACACATACTCTAGCGAGAGAGCTCGGGTTGCTTACGTCATTTCACTCCTTACTGGCCGGGCTCGAGAGTGGGGCACAGCTATCTGGGAGGCAAGGGCTGATTGTTCTAACAATTACCAGAACTTTAAAGAGGAGATGATTCGGGTTTTTGACCGTTCAGTTTTTGGTAGGGAGGCTTCTAGGGCCCTGGCTTCCCTATGCCAAGGTGATCGATCCATAACGGATTACTCTATAGAGTTTCGCACTCTTGCTGCCTCTAGTGACTGGAACGAGCCGGCGCTGCTCGCTCGTTTTCTGGAGGGACTCCACGCAGTGGTCAAAGATGAGATTCTCTCTCGGGAGGTTCCTTCCAGTGTGGACTCTTTGATTGCTCTCGCCATCCGCATAGAACGACGGGTAGATCTTCGTCACCAAGCTCGTGGAAGAGAGCTCGCGTCAACGGTGTTTCCCTGCTCCGCATCGCAACCATCTCCCTCCTCTGGCTCAGAGACTGAGCCCATGCAGCTGGGAGGTATTCGCATCTCGACCAAGGAGAGGGAACGGAGGATCACCAACCGCCTGTGCCTCTATTGCGGATTTGATGGACATTTTGTCAATTCATGTCCAGTAAAGGCCAGAGCTCATCAGTAAGCGGAGGGCTACTGGTGAGCGCTACTACTCAGGTCTCTTCATCTAGATCCTGTACTACTATGTCGGTCCATCTACGCTGGACCGGTTCGGGTGCTACATGCAGTGCCTTGATTGACTCTGGGGCTGAGGGTTGTTTCATGGACGAAGCATGGGCTCGGAAACATGACATTCCTTTCAGACAGTTAGACAAGCCTACGCCCATGTTTGCCTTAGATGGTAGTCATCTTCCCAGTATCAGATTTGAGACACTACCTTTAACTCTCACAGTATCTGGTAACCACAGTGAGACTATTTCTTTTTTTATTTTTCGTTCACCTTTTACACCTGTTGTTTTGGGTCATCCCTGGCTAGTATGTCATAATCCTTCTATTAATTGGTCTAGTAATTCTATCCTATCCTGGAACGTTTCTTGTCATGTGAAGTGTTTAATGTCTGCCATCCCTCCCATTTCTTCTGTCCCCACTTCTCAGGAGGAACCTGGCGATTTGACAGGAGTGCCGGAGGAATATCATGATCTGCGCACGGTCTTCAGTCGGTCCCGAGCCAACTCCCTTCCTCCTCACCGGTCGTATGATTGTAGTATTGATCTCCTTCCGGGGACCACTCCTCCTCGAGGTAGACTATACTCTCTGTCGGCTCCCGAACGTAAGGCTCTCGAGGATTATTTGTCTGTGTCTCTTGACGCCGGTACCATAGTGCCTTCTTCCTCTCCGGCCGGGGCGGGGTTCTTTTTGTTAAGAAGAAGGACGGTACTCTGCGCCCCTGCGTGGATTATCGAGGGCTGAATGACATAACGGTTAAGAATCGTTATCCGCTTCCCCTTATGTCATCAGCCTTCGAGATTCTGCAGGGAGCCAGGTGCTTTACTAAGTTGGACCTTCGTAACGCTTACCATCTCGTGCGCATCAGAGAGGGGGACGAGTGGAAAACGGCGTTTAACACTCCGTTAGGGCATTTTGAGTACCGGGTTCTGCCGTTTGGTCTCGCCAATGCGCCAGCTGTTTTTCAGGCATTAGTTAATGATGTTCTGAGAGACATGCTGAACATCTTTGTTTTTGTCTATCTTGACGATATCCTGATTTTTTCACCGTCACTCGAGATTCATGTTCAGCACGTTCGACGTGTTCTACAGCGCCTTTTAGAGAATTGTCTCTACGTAAAGGCTGAGAAGTGCTCTTTTCATGTATCCTCCGTTACTTTTCTCGGTTCCGTTATTTCCGCTGAAGGCATTCAGATGGATTCCGCTAAGGTCCAAGCTGTCAGTGATTGGCCCGTTCCAAGGTCACGTGTCGAGTTGCAGCGCTTTTTAGGTTTCGCTAATTTCTATCGGCGTTTCATTCGTAATTTCGGTCAAGTTGCTGCCCCTCTCACAGCTCTTACTTCTGTCAAGACGTGTTTTAAGTGGTCCGGTTCCGCCCAGGGAGCTTTTGATCTTCTAAAAGAACGTTTTACGTCCGCTCCTATCCTCGTTACTCCTGACGTCACTAGACAATTCATTGTCGAGGTTGACGCTTCAGAGGTAGGCGTGGGAGCCATTCTATCCCAGCGCTTCCAGTCTGACGATAAGGTTCATCCTTGCGCTTATTTTTCTCATCGCCTGTCGCCATCTGAGCGCAACTATGATGTGGGTAACCGTGAACTGCTCGCCATCCGCTTAGCCCTAGGCGAATGGCGACAGTGGTTGGAGGGGGCGACCGTTCCTTTTGTCGTTTGGACAGACCATAAGAACCTTGAGTACATCCGTTCTGCCAAACGACTTAATGCCCGTCAAGCTCGTTGGGCGTTGTTTTTCGCTCGTTTCGAGTTTGTGATTTCTTACCGTCCGGGTAGCAAGAACACCAAGCCTGATGCCTTATCCCGTCTGTTTAGTTCTTCTGTGGCTTCTACTAATCCCGAGGGGATTCTTCCTTATGGGTGTGTTGTCGGGTTGACAGTCTGGGGAATTGAAAGACAGGTTAAGCAAGCACTCACGCACACTGCGTCGCCGCGCGCTTGTCCTAGTAACCTCCTTTTCGTTCCTGTTTCCACTCGTCTGGCTGTTCTTCAGTGGGCTCACTCTGCCAAGTTAGCTGGTCATCCCGGTGTTCGAGGCACTCTTGCGTCTATTCGCCAGCGCTTTTGGTGGCCGACTCAGGAGCGTGACACGCGCCGTTTCGTGGCTGCTTGTTCGGACTGCGCGCAGACTAAGTCGGGTAACTCTCCTCCTGCCGGTCGTCTCAGACCGCTCCCCATTCCTTCTCGACCATGGTCTCACATCGCCCTAGACTTCATTACAGGTCTGCCTTTGTCTGCGGGGAAGACTGTGATTCTTATGGTTGTCGATAGGTTCTCTAAGGCGGCACATTTCATTCCCCTCGCTAAACTTCCTTCCGCTAAGGAGACGGCACAAATCATCATCGAGAATGTGTTCAGAATTCATGGCCTCCCGTTAGACGCCGTTTCAGACAGAGCCCCGCAATTCACGTCACAGTTTTGGAGGGAGTTCTGTCGTTTGATTGGTGCGTCCGTCAGTCTCTCTTCCGGGTTTCATCCCCAGTCTAACGGTCAAGCAGAGAGGGCCAATCAGACGATTGGTCGCATTCTACGCAGCCTTTCTTTCAGAAACCCTGCGTCTTGGGCAGAACAGCTCCCCTGGGCAGAATACGCTCACAACTCGCTTCCTTCGTCTGCTACCGGGTTATCTCCGTTTCAGAGTAGTCTGGGTTACCAGCCTCCTCTGTTCTCATCCCAGCTTGCCGAGTCCAGCGTTCCCTCCGCTCAAGCGTTTGTCCAACGTTGTGAGCGCACCTGGAGGAGGGTGAGGTCTGCACTTTGCCGTTACAGGGCACAGACTGTGAGAGCCGCCAATAAACGCAGGATTAAGAGTCCAAGGTATTGTTGCGGCCAGAGAGTGTGGCTTTCCACTCGCAACCTTCCTCTTACGACAGCTTCTTGTAAGTTGACTCCGCGGTTCATTGGTCCGTTCCGTGTCTCCCAGGTCGTCAATCCTGTCGCTGTGCGACTGCTTCTTCCGCGACATCTTCGTCGCGTCCATCCTGTCTTCCACGTCTCCTGTGTCAAGCCCTTTCTTCGCACCCCGTTCGTCTTCCCTCCCCCTCCCGTCCTTGTCGAGAGCGCACCTATTTACAAGGTACGTAAGATCATGGACATGCGTTCTCGGGACGGGGTCACCAATACTTAGTGGATTGGGAGGGTTACGGTCCTGAGGAGAGGAGTTGGGTTCCGTCTCGGGACGTGCTGGACCGTTCGCTTATTGATGATTTCCTCCGTTGCCGCCAGGGTTCCTCCTCGAGTGCGCCAGGAGGCGCTCGGTGAGTGGGGGGTACTGTCATGTTTTGTCATTGATTATCATGTCTTGTCCCTGTGCTTCCCCTTCTATTCGTTTCCCTCTGCTGGTCTTATTAGGTTCTTTCCCTCTTTCTATCCCTCTCTCTCCCCCTCCCTCTCTCACTCTCTCGCTCTCTCTTCTCTCTATCGTTCCGTTCCTGCTCCCAGCTGTTCCTATTCCCCTAATCAATCATTTAGTCTTCCCACACCTGTTCCCGATCCTTTTCCCTGATTAGAGTCCCTATTTCTCTCCTTGTTTTCCGTTCCTGCCCTGTCGGATCCTTATCTATTGTTCACCGTGCTGTGTCTATGTATTGCCCTGTCGTGTCGTGTTTCCCTCAGATGCTGCGTGGTGAGCAGGTGTCTGAGTCTGCTAGGTTCAAGTGCCTTCCCGAGGCAACCTGCAGTTCTTGATCAAGTCTCCAGTCTGTTCTCGTCATTACGAGTAGTATTATGCCTTTTGTTTGTATAGTAACTTTACTGGATTAAAAACTCTGTTTTCGCCAAGTCGCTTTTGGGTCCTCATTCACCTGCATAACAGTACCTGCAAAGAGTACCCTGTACAAACTTTTTCCACCACTGCCTAAAATGCTTTATGCGAATCCATGGCAATGGACAAATGTGCCAGTGAGGGAGTTATTTTATGCTGGCCTAGGATGAACCGGGCAAAGACCAGTCACGACATTGTGCGAAAGCGAGGAGGGAGGAGCACCCTTTTAACCCAAACATTAATCTGCGCAGTTCTGTCATTTCATCAACAAGGCAGCATGAATCATCATCCAGAAACATACATATCTTTTCCATAAAATAAATGTTAGAATTGTTCAAACTAGTTTTCATTGGGAAGGCAGATACAAAAACACAGAATCCTACTAATTACAACACATGCTTAACAACATCACTTTTGTTTTAAGCAGATTTCACCGTCAGACAGAGCGGGGCTCACGCCAGGAGGCAGCCTGGTTCCAAATCAAGATTGATCGAACACCCTCAATGATATGGGTGGTAATATACATATAAATCAATGCCAAAATACCTATTTTCTAAACTTAATATGGTAATCAACAACAAAAATAATAGAATTGTATTCTGCTTATTTGTTCAATGATATGACAAATGTTCCTGTGGGCCCCTCTCATTGAAACTCCACCCCTGTGTGTGTATTTGTCCATAAGAGAGAGAGGGAGGTCCTCAGTCCTCTCCTCCATTATCAGTCAGTGTGTAATAGTGCTGGTGGACATGTGTTCACAGCAGATAACAGGGAACTGGCTGAGGAGGAAAGTCTGACAGACAACCCTAACAGACTGGCACTGATGTTCCAGTACTGATCAGTCTGTCAGGAGAGAGAGGCCCACCAAGATACGTGGGAGGTGCTGGTCTGGGAAGACGTCTCGGAGATGAGCTAGACTTATTTGGGCTACTCTGCCATGGTAGTACGATGCATTAAAACAAATTGGGGTCATAACATTTACATAGAAGTAAACGGATATGTGACATTGCCTCCTGTCCATATGTTCCTACACTACTGCATGCAGATACATAGAACATTCTTAAAAGATTATACAATTACGTATTGAGTGGTAAAGGTCCTGAGTAGTCATTCTGATTTCAATGTAAAATAGCCTTTTGGTTGACTAAAATATCACTCATTAATATTTGTTTTGGATAGAAATGCTGAACATTTTAAAATAAGTTATTTTCTCTCAAATCTAACTACCAGGAAGTTTGAACAGATGGGCTGAGCGGGCGGGGAACTTATATTCATGAGCGCTCTTGACTGGCAGCTCTTTAAAATCCTATGTCAAGAAACTTGGATGCAGTGAACAGTGAAATCATCTCAAACAAATTTGGTGATACACAAAGCAACTCAAACAACATTGAAACTGCATCAGTGACGTACATTTTTCCATACATCGTCCGTTTGGCGTGTCTCTAGTGATGCGGTTCACTGCAGTACTGACATGACAACTGCATCAGAGTTTTGAACCACCCTTCTCCCCCTTTTGTTAAATTGGGTAAGAGAATATCATTGTCACCATTGTTATATTAAATTTAGAGTTAGGGTGATGTCTCCGTATCTCCTTAATAATCCCGCCTCCTGAATCCAAGTGTTTGACATTGGGAAGGGGACCGGTAACTTTATGATCAACCTTCATCAATGTAGAAGCAACACTCTGTTTCATACTTTGATCTGATTTCATCCAAATATCATCCAGTTTCATGAAAAATATGTTTTTTTACTGTTCCTGACATTTAAATACACTATATATACAAACATATGTAGACACCCCTTCAAATTAGTGGATTTGGCTATTTCAGCCACACCCGTTGCTGACAGGTATGAAAGGTATGAAATAGAGCACACAGCCATGCAATCTCCATAGACAAACATTGGCAGTAGAATGGCTTGATTGAAGAGCTCAGTTACTTTCAACGTGACATCGTCATTGGATAACACCTTTCCAATACGTTTCTGCCCTGCTAGAGCTGCCCTGGTCAACTGTAAGTGCTGTTATTGTGAAGTGGAAATGTCTAGAATCAACTGCTCAGCTGCAAACTGGTAGGTCACACAAGCTCACAGAATTGGACCGCAGAGTGATGAAGCGCATAGCTCTTTAAACTCGTCTGTTCCTGGTTGCAACACTCACTACTGAGTTCCAAACGGACTCTGGAAGCAACGTCAGTACAATAACTATTCGTCTGGAGAGTCATGAAATGGGTTTCCATGGCTGAGCAGCCGCACACAAGCCTAAGATCACCAAGCATGACAATGCCCCTGTGCACAAAGCGAGGTCCATACAGAAAGGTTTGTCGAGATCGGTATGGAGGAACTTGACTGGCGTGCACAGAGCCCTAACAACAAAACCATTGAGCACCTTTGAGATGATTTGGAACGCCGACTGAGAGCCAGGCCTAATCGCCCAACATCAGTGTCCGACCTCTCTAATGCTCTTGTGGCTGAGTAGAAGCAAGTCCCCGAAGCAATGTTCTAGTGCAAAGCCTTCCCAGAAGAGTGGAGGCTGTTATTGCAGCAAAAGGGGGGCCAACTTCATATTAACACCCATGATTTTGGAATGAGTTGTTTGACAAGCAGGTGTCCACATACCTTTGGTCATGTGTGCGTTCGTTCGTTCACCAAGTGAGGTGAGGTCCTAAACATATTTGTTTAGGGTGAAGTCCTTAGGACCGAAAATGGATGAATACAGTCATGGTAACTCCACAATTTACTCAAAAGGCACTCTGGGAAATATTTGAATAAGGCTTTACACTAAGCAGTGTGCTAATTTAACACTGTTCAGGTGTCTATATAGGTTCACAGACTCAAGTGTTGATTTAACACTGTCAGACCCGATAATTTGCTGTGTACCACTAATGTATAAACCATAAATACAGAAAGGCACACACATTCTGATCACTCAGTCAAATGATTGTCCTGAAAAGGATTGAGAACTGATTCTGTGCCAGGTGAATCATTGCATTATTCCTCTCAATGCAATGCAGTGGAAATTGGTCAGATTTGTATCGAGAGCTGACTAAACTGGAATAACAGAGGCTTTGTTTGCTATGAATTATATTTCTATTTGGAAGGTTGACTCAATTCTGACACTGTGCCCACAGGCTAATGCATGCTACAATGAATAATAACCATCTAAATGTTAATCCTTGGATGCAAGTGTCAGGATGCGAGAAAGTCATTTAAAACGAATAAAAGAACATGCACAGCTCTTTAAACAGCAGTGTTTTTAAACAAACAAACTTTCTGTTTCATTACATGCTGTTTATTAGTGAAGGGCTGTTGCGTATTGAAGATATTATAAAACAATACAGGACAATTATTTATTGTCATGGTGTCTAAATTATTTCTAAAGACATTTAAAGCAACCATAGCTTCCAAAGAATATGAGAAACATTAGGCTTACGAGGTTCCAATGTGGTTCCAAAGTGTTGATTGAAAGAAGTTTGAAAAGCCCTTTCACCGTATTGGCTTCATTCTGTATTGACACAGATGATTCTTCTACATAAGAATCTCATTTGTCCGCTTGGATGGGTGCTACTACAGTAAATTACACTTCTTGCGTTTTATAAAGACGGTTTTCATGGTTTTGTGCAATGCTAGATCGGCATCATGGGCCATGTTCGCCAGAGGTTAAACTATTTTTGAATGATAAAGCACCTGATCATTGACCGAAGTATATGGATTGTACTCTGTCTAGAACTGTATCAATCTGGTGTGTAATGGACCTGGACTTCCAGAGGGTCCCTGTTCCCCCACAGTCATTTGGCGAAGAAGTCGAATGGTGACACTTAAACCTAATAGATCACCTCCTATGAAGATACATTCTAATTTGTTATGGTATTGCTACATGGATAGCTATTTTCCCCATATGTGTGATTTGGACTGCTTCGTGTCGTCTGTCTTCCTCTCTACCCCTCTTTCTTTTGTTCACTCTTTTTCACACTCTCTTGCATCTCTCGCACTCCTCCATGCCTCCCTGACTCTCTCATATTTCTCTCTTTCCCACACCACGCACACATGTATACACACACCCGCATAGGCAAAAGCATACGTAAACACACATACACACACCTGGCTCATAGCAGGATTGGCTTCCTGGCCATGAACGTACGCTGTAGTAATGAGATTACTGAGCAAGTTCAGGAAGAGTACAGAAGGCTTAACAGCTCAGATGAGAAGGGGAGAATACAGTATATGCTCTACTTACACTGATACAATAATATTGTAATAGACACTATATATTCCTTTCAGTGATTGTTGTAACATAATTCAACTTGTACAAGCAATAAGTACTCTTCTTGCTTGTACAAGAAGTATTGCTAAAATACACTATATATACAAAGGTATGTGGACACCCCTTTGAATTAGCGGAGGCTGTTAGAGCAGCAAAGGGGGGACCAAGTCCATATTCATGGCCATTTTGGAATGAGATGTTCGACAAGCAGGTGTCCACATACTCTTGGTCATGTAGTGTATTTATACAAAAGGGGGGAAACACAGTATGTTGTACAATAAATGCAAAGAAAGGATCTAGTCCCTGAGCAAGAAAGAAAGAAATGGTTTGGGAAGTTTTGAAATGGACCTGGAGCAATCACAAATGTTTATACTTTGGGCTTCTTTCTCAGTTTGTTAACGCCCTACAACCTTGGTAGATAACGCACAAATGTTTTTCTTTTTCGGTACTTTAAAACAATGGATGCAACGAGAATGATAGTTAAAAATCATTACAATATCATCTGGAGTCATACATTGCATATGGGAACAGATTATTAAGAGAGAACAAATTATATTTGAGAACCAAATGGCAACTCCATTACCAAGCACTGTTAGAACAAAAGGTCATGGTGAGAAATGTTTCACATGAAACACTAAGGAGTACAGCCGGTACCAAGAGAGAGAGTACAGGGTTCAGAACCAGGTCACCGTCAGACAGATTAATTAGCAGAGATATGAATAATTAATTCCTTCAGGAAAAGGGGTGATAGGGCATGCTAAAAAGGAGAGGCGTGAGGTGTGTTTGGTAATGAGAGAATGTGTTGCCTTCAATATTCATCTTACTAGAGTCTGTCTATTTTGTCAGTCCCTGCTAATCCCTCGGTATGTTTCTTTATTTATGTGCTCTTACTACTACAGACCACAGAGACACTACTACACATCAACATTTCAACGCATATCCTCAGGCCATATTCAAGCATACTCAAAAAAGAGACATTCTATCAGTGGGGAGTAGTTCAGACCCCTGTGTTCATGATCTGTTGATGAATTTCAACAGTACAGACTCTCAATCCGGATATGTCAGTGGTTTTATACATCCTATTACAGTGTTCAGTATGTGCTTGTAGTGAATTGATCATTTATTTGATTTAACTAGGCATGTCAGTTAAGAAATTATTATTATTTACAATGATGACCTACCAGAGAACAGTGGGTTAACTGCCATGTTCAGGGGAAGAATAATAGATTTTTACCTTATCAACTCGGGGATTTGATCCAGCAAATTTCGGTTACTGGCCTAATACTAACCACTAGGCTACCTGATTTTATGCTAACAACCAAGCTATGAATGCCAGTCTGAATAAGTCATTTACATCAGGCCATTGTGCTATTTCCAACATGTTTTTTTTTTACAGTTTACTATAGAATACTACAGAAGTTACTATGGTATTCTGAAGTAAACTGTAGAATACTATACTACACTCTGTAGTATCCCTATAACATGTGTAGTACTTACTATAGAATGTTGTAATATACTGTAAAATACTATATTAAATACTACAGTATTATCAATCCAAAACAACACTAGTAAATATTACAGAAATGTATGCAAAAACACTACACTTTTTAAAAACTTTAGTAAATACTATAGTATTGAATTTACATATACCCTGCCCATTCCCCTCCCCCATTTTCCAATTTCTGCCACACATCAGTCAGAAACCTACATTCCACGTATAGACCATATTTTGTGTTCATTGTAACTTAGAAATAAAAAGTCCTGAAATATCAATTCATACCCACATACCTACAGAATCTGTTAACCTGTCTGTTATGGAAAAAGCTAATAAAATAAAAATGCTGTCTTGTAAATCCTAGTGATGGGGAAATTAAGCTTCTTTAAGCATTGACCATTTCCAGACAATTTGCAACGGTTTTCTAAGTGTGAAGGAGAGTCGGAACAAAATGCAGCGTGTATATTGCGATCCATGTTTAATGAACAAACGTAACACGAATCTAAATACAAAACCTACAAAAACAATAAACGTAATGAAAACCAAAACAGCCTAATACTGGTGCACATACACACAGAACAAGGAACAAAGACACTAAGGACAATCACCCATGACAAACTCAAAGAATATGGCTGTCTAAATATGGTTCCCAATCAGAGACAACGATAAACACCTGCCTCTGATTGAGAACCACTTCAGACAGCCATAGACTTAACCAGAACACCCCACTAGCTACAATCCCAATACATACACAAACCCATGCCACACCCTGGCCTGACCAAATAAATAAAGATAAACACAAAATACTTCAACCAGGGCATGACAGAACCCCCCCCCCCTAAGGTGCGGACTCCCGAACGCACCTCAAAACAATAGGGAGGGTCCGGGTGGGCGTCTGTCCATGGTGGCGGCTCCGGCGCGGGACGTGGACCCCACTCAATCAATGTCTTAGTCCCCTCTCCTCGCGTCCTTGGATAGTCCACCCTTGCTGTCGACCATGGCCTAGTAGTCCTCACCCAGAACCCCACTGGACTGAGGAGCAGATCGGGACTGAGGGGCAGCTCGGGACTAAGGCAGCTCGGGACTGAGGGGAAGCTCGGGAGTGAGAGGAAGCTCGGGAGTGAGAGGAAGCTCGGGAGTGAGAGGAAGCTCGGGAGTGAGAGGAAGCTCGGGAGTGAGAGGAAGCTCGGGAGTGAGAGGAAGCCCAGGAGTGAGAGGAAGCTCAGGAGTGAGAGGAAGCTCAGGCAGGTTGATGGATCTACCAGATCCTGGCTGGCTGGTGGTTTCGGCAGATCCTGGCTGACTGGCGGATCCTGGCTGACTGGCGGATCCTGGCCGACTGGCAGTTCTGGCAGATCCCGGCTGACTGGCAGATCTGGAAGAGTCTGGTTGACTGGCAGATCTGGAAGAGTCTGGCTGACTGGCAGATCTGGAAGATTCTGGCTGACTGGCAGATCTAGAAGAGTCTGGCTGACTGGCAGATCGCACCACTGCATAACACGGTGCCTGCCCGGTCTCTCTAGACCCCCGGTAAGCACAGGGAGTTTGCGCAGGTCTCCTACCTGGCGTAGCCCTACTCCCTGTGAGCCACCCCCCCCCTCCCAATACATTTTTGGGGCTGCCTCTCGGGCCTCCGTCTGCGCCGCCGTGCTTGCTTCGCCAACCTCATTCTCCTGTAACCTTCCGCGCACTGCTCCATCGAATCCCAGGCGGGCTCCGGGCACTCTCCCTGGGTGCTTGGTCCGTTTGTGGTGCTTGATTCTGTAATGGTTTTCTAGGTGTGAAGGAGAGTCGGACGCCCACGAATCTAAATACCCACCTGTCTATCTTGGTCCAAGCTGATGGTTCCATGCAGACTGAAGAGAGACTCCCACTAGCTACAATCCCAATACATACACACCACATACACAAACCCATGCCACACCCTGGCCTGACCAAATAAATAAAGATAAACACAAAATACTTCGACCAGGGCGTGACACAATTGTGTCGAAAATAGCTTCATTACACACATATTTTGAAAATCTGAGATGACAGGGTGATTAACAAAAGGCTATGCTGTGTCTCAATATATTTAATTTGTGATTTTCATGAATGAGGTAGATTTTTTAGGGATATTTTTGTCCGTTGCGTTATGCTAATTAGTTTCAGGCGATGATTACGCTCCCGGATCCGGGATGGGTAGTATCAAGAGGTTGGGAACAAGGTGACCACCTTAACTCTCATTTTAATACACCAATGATAACATCGGAGAAGGTGTGTTTGCAGAGGGGATTGGTTTAGATCGCTAGATAGCTACCCTACTTGGTGCCAAAATTTGACGGTAGGATGCCAGTAAATATAATTTGAAGTTACCCTATTCATCTATTGCAAAGATACTGTACTTATATGTTTCCCCTTTCATCTGTGTCTGATGTTTGCTAGTTACTGGTTAGCTAGGTCTTCTGCCAGCATGGAACAAAAGGGTCGGGAAGGGTCATTCAAAACTCTGATGCAGTTGTCAACACATCCATCAGTGCTGCTATGAACTGCATCACAAGTGACATGCAAAATGGAAACAACATTTTTTTTCTAAAAAAAAAAAAAAAAATGTGTATCCTTGATGGAATTTCAACGTTGTTTTAGTTGCTTTGTGCATCACCAAATTTGTACTGATGGGGAAAGGTTCCTGGAGCATTGAACATTTATAACCACTTGTGTCAAAAATGGGTTTGTTAATTGAGGCTTTAAATCAACACATTTTACACTAGTGGCACCAGCCAAATTACTATAGATGACATCACACACGCCAGAGAACACGCGCAGGGTAGCCATTTTGTCTCACACTGAAAGCAATACCAAATCAACCAAGCGGTTATTCGACAACCCGAAGCTTCGGACGTCATTGATTACGTGATTCTGACAAAGTGATACAAGCATCGGCACACTGCTTCAAAGTAAACTTCTTAGCGAATTTGATGCATGCCTCAGAGTTCCGGTATCAAACGTAACATCGCTACAAATTTGCTTGAGATTATTTCATTGCAACACAGCTCACTGCATCCAATTTGCTTGACATAGGTGCCTCAAAGAGCTGTCTGTCAAGGCGAGATCATGAAGATCATGAAAAGAAAGGCTGAGTGAGCGTGGAGCTTATAGTTAGCTATGAGAGAAAAAGTCATTTTCAGAATGACTGTTCAGGACCTTTCACTGTAAATACTACAGTATATTACAGTTACTACAGTACTACTACAATATTCACTGTAGTGCTTTTGCGGACTAAACTCCGCAGATAATCCCTCAAAAACACTACAGTGAATACTAGTACTTATACCATGGTATACTATAGTATTTTTTTCATGTGGAGAGATTCACCGGGTGGTTCTATGACTTCTGTGGGAGGTGAGGTGTGTGGAGATGAGATGTACTTTATGTGTCTATCCATCATATATCTGTATCCTCACCCTGATGTATGCCTTCAGCTGCTTGCTGAAAACCCACTGACTCAGATAGCTAATCAAGAGAACTATGTAAGGTCAATACAGCTAGAAAATGTATGTAGCAAATTTAGTGAGTGATCGTGAGAAAGAGCTGAACCAGAGATCCTGCACCAGGGACTCTGCACTTACGAGCACATACATCGTGCCAATAGTGTCCAACAAAATCTTGGAAACTGCCTCCCTCCAGGACCAAGAGATCCACTGCTACAACAGAACCACTGAAACTGGACTCTTGGGTATAGGCTGAAAGATTATTGCAGCATTGTCTGCAGAGTTGGTGCTGCCTTATTGTGCATATAACTGAATAGAAGCAAGAGCTAATTCTATAATCCTGATTAGACAAACCTTGTAAGCATAACTTTCAAAATAAATATATATTTAACAAGAAAGGACACTATCGGGGGAGATGCCTTTGTTGGCAGTAAAATAAGAATACCATCCATTTTTATGAGTAAGATATTAACAAAGAGGTTTAAAGGCAAGAGTTCTATGTCAGACTTTTCCAGAAAGTGAAACTTGACCAGAAAGCTGCAGTCTGCCTGATTTTTAACCTCCCCAACTTCTCCCATGTCACCCAGCTCCTCCGTAAATATCCACTGGCTTCCTGTCAAAGCTTGCATCCACTACAAAACCATAGTGCTTGCCTATGGAGCAGCAAGAGGAAGTGCCCCTCCCTACCTTCAGGCTATGCTCAAACCCTACACCCCAACTCGAGCACTCCGTTCTGCCACCTCTATGCCATCCCACCCCTATTGGAGGGCAGCTACTGCTCAGCCAAGTCCAAGGTCTTCTCTGTCCTGGAACCCCAATGTTAGAACCAGCTTCCCCCTGAACATACAGTAGGACATCAGAGTCCCTGCCTATCTTCCGAAAGCACCTGAAACCCAACCTCTCAAAGAGTATCTTAAATAATCCCTCTCCTCACCTTGACACCCTTCTATCTCTGACTTTACTACATTATTGAATAAAAGTGCATTTACTGTACCTCTGATATGTGGTTATCCCACCTAGCTATCTTAAGATGAATGCACTAACTGTAAGTCGCTCTGGAGTGTCTGCTAAGTGACTAAAATGCAAATGTAACATATATTATACTAAGTAATGCACATGAACAAAGGATACTACAGTGTGTAGTATAATACAGTCTACTACAGAATTCTATAATATGTACTCCAGTATTCTATAGTAAACGCTAGTATTTTTTATGTGGGAGGGGACCTCTACCTTCATCAAACTGCAGTGAAAATGATTGCAGAATCACAGAATATTGGCCCTTAGTTTTTCCATGTCAGATTACATTTGGAGATAAGGCTTGGGAGGATAAATAATTCATAAATGACCACATTAAATAACATCTCTTATGTCACAGAGAATGTGTATAGACTATACTCAAAACACATTTTTTTCCATCTGACACATCCCTGGGTACAGCACGCTGCATATGCAGATGTGCCAAAGCAACCCTCTAACAAACCCAGGACCTGCATTTTTATGACAGTCACACAGAGTTAACGGCATCTGAAAAGAGCTAAACAGGAAAGGGGATGAGAGCTAATAAGGGTCAGATATTAAACAATACAAAGGATTGAACAACTTCCAGCTAGCATCAACACCTTTGACTTCGTTCCACATGGCGAGTGTGTTTCATTTGGTGATCTCATGAAGTACAGGAAACACACATAACGGTATCTCTTACAGTGTACATTTCCCAGCTGTCAGATTCACATTTAAATATTGTGAAAAATATTTGATTAAACAATAAACTGTTTGAGAAAAGATGTAATGAGATATTAGCCTTCTAAATGAGAGTATGGATTTTCATATAAAGATGAACTTGTCAGTGGCCACACCCCCGTGAGCCCAGACATCACATTAGGCATCATGGACCTCACTTTTCTACTCTTACATATAAAACCCACTCCTGATGAAATTCACTTCAGACTAAACAAAACCCAGCGTGAGCTGAGATTGCAAATAGTTGAATTTCTGAGACCAACACATGCCGGGTGACGCTGGTGTGTGAAGTGGTGTAAACTACAACTCTACCAAAGGACAATACTATTTCACGCGGAGTATTGGCTACATGGATGGAAATGGTTCAACTCTGAGACTATCCATCCTTACAGAATAAGATAAAATCTTAGACACAAATTACTAGTCTGCAGCTAGAAATGACGTAAATCAAGGACTAGAATACAGACAACCCACGAAACATCTATCTATGAGAACGTTTCTGGATGATGCTCTGAAGTATTCGTTCTAACCCTGTAATACTTTGTGACTTCCATGAAAGTTAACCAGAGAGACTCTGTCGACTCTCTCCAGCAGACGGACCGAATTCCAACAGAGTAGACAACAACGACACGCGGCTATAAATTGCAATTCCTATTCGAATGAGTGGCTTTTCATGGGCCAAGGATTAGCATTTCAATTAATATAATTATAGACAGTGTGTAATGAATCCATGTTGTCTTTCCCAGTCTTTCTCAGTCCACACCCCCTTTCCTTTGTCTAACCAAACTAGGCACTAGGCAGGTAGCCTAGTGGTTAGAGCATTGGACTAGTAACCGAAAGGTTGCAAGTTTGAATCCCTGAGCTGACAAGGTACAAATCTGTCGTTCTGCCCTTGAACAAGGCAGTTAACCCACTGCTGAAAATAAGATTTTGCACGCCCAATTTCAGTTTTTGATTTATTAAAAAAGTTTGAAATATCCAATAAATGTCGTTCCACTTCATGATTGTGTCCCACTTGTTGTTGATTCTTCACAAAAAAATACAGTTTTATATCTTTATGTTTGAAGCCTGAAATGTGGCAAAAGGTCGCAAAGTTCAAGGGGGCCGAATACTTTCGCAAGGCACTGTATAACAATCAATATAATAGAATAGAATAAGGTTACAGGTTAACCAAGAACAAGATAGTTCTGGGAATCACACTCATAGGAGTCACGTCAACATGTCAAAGTGACTAGCTAGCAGATCCTTAAATGTCTTATTCAAATATATTTATAAAGCCCTTTTTACATCAGCAAATGTCACAAATTGCTTATACAGAAAACCAACCTAAAACCCCAATGAGCAAGCAATGCAGACGTAGAAGCCTGGTGGTTAGGAAAAACTCCCTAGAAAGGCAGGAACCTAGGAAGAAACAGAGAGGGACCAGGTTCTGACAGGTGACCAATCCTCTTCTAGTTGTGCTGGTGGAGAATATACAAATACATGTACATTAAGGCTAGATAGTTCTTCAAGATGTTCAGACGTTCATAGATGACCAGCAGGGTAAAATAATAAACACAGTGGTTACAGAGGGTGCACCAGGTCAAGAGAGGGTTTAAAAAGCAGGTCTGGGATAAGGTAGCACGTCCGATGAACAGGTCAAGGTTCCATAGCCGCAGGCAGAACATCAGAAACTGGATCAGCAGCACAACCAAGTGGACTGGGGATGGAGACAGCCGTCTCCCACCCCCTCTAATGCAACTTGCCCCGATCCTCTTTTTAAATAACAAAAAATATATATAAATAAAGGAGTCATCAGGCCAGGTAGTTCTGAAGCATGGTTCTAGGACTCAGTTCCTCCAGTTGGGAGAGAGAGATGGGAGAATTATAGGGAGAATACTTAAGATCACACAGGACACCAGATAAGACAGAAGAATTACACCGATGATACCCCCGGACAGGGCCAATCAGGAAGGATATAACTTCACCCACTTTTCCAATGCGCAGCCCCCCTACCACCAGAGGGATATCAACAGACCACCATCTACCCTGAGACAAGGAAGAATATAGCCAACGAAGATCTCCCCTACAATACGAGCCCGAGGGGGCGCAAGACCGGATAGGAAGATCAAGTCAGTAACTCAACCCACACAAGTTGAGTATAGCAAAAAAAGCTTGGCAAGACATGATGCACCCTTTCTATGGTGTACAGAAGGACCAAATTGGAGAGATAGGTAGGAGCAAGCCTCTGTAATGTTTTGTAGGTTAGCAGTAAAACCTTGAAATCAACTTTAGCCTTATCAGGAAGCCAGTATAGAGAGGCTAGCACTGGAGTAATATGATACAATTTTGGGGTTGTAGTCAAGATTCTAGAAACCATATTCAGCACTAGCTGAAGTTTATTTAGTGCTTTATCCGGGTAGCCAAAGAGTAGAGCATTGCACTAGTCTAATCTTGAGGTGGCAAAAGTATGAATTAGCTTTTCAGCATAATCTTTAGAACAAAACGTTTTGAAATATTTTTGATATGTTCGTCAAAAGAGAGATCAGAGTCCAGAGTAACGCTGAGGTCTTTCACAGTTTTATTTGAGATGCCTGAACAACCATCGAGATTAATTGTCAGATCTGCTGATCCCTTTGTTTCTTGGGACCTAGATCTAGCATCTCTGTTTTGTCCGAATGTAAAAGTTTTTTTAAATGCTGCAATCCACTTCCTAATGTCTGAAACACAGACTTCCAGGGTAGGCAATTTTGGGGCTCCACCATTTTTCATCTAACTGTGCCATCTGCACAGCAATGAAAGTTGGCATTGTGTTTCCAAATCACATCACCAGGAGGTAGACAATCTACTGAAAATAATAGTTGTCCTAAAACGGAACCTTGAGGAACACCAAAACTTACCATTGATTTGTCAGATGACAAACCATCCACATAGATGAACTGACATATTTCTGACAGGTAAGATCTAAACCAGGCAAGAATTTGTCAGCGTAGACAAATTAGGGTTTCCATCTCTCAAAACAAATTGAATGACGGTGTCAAAAGTGGTCGAGGAGCACGAGAACAGACGCAGAGCCTCAGTCTGACAATCATTGAAAGGTAATTTACCACCTTCACAGTGCAGTCTCAGTGCTATTATGGGGTCTAAAATCAGACCAAAGCGTTTTGTATACATGACTTGTCTTCAGGAAGACAGTGAGTTGCTAAGCAACAGCTTATAAATATTTTTTTCGAAGAATGGGAGATTCAATATTGGCCGATAGTTTGTAAATTTTCAGGAGAGCCTTTATTACTTTTAGTGAGTTTGGTACACATCCGGAGGATAGGGAGCCGCTTATTTATCACACACAAACACACAAATATTGACAGGGCCATACAAGGAAGTGCAACATTCAAAGAATGAACACACTGTGTTTTGCCATGTTTTAGACAAAGCACTGGGCATGGTTTGAAGATGCTGGATGCTTGTCTTCCCAATTGGCAGGTGCATTCTGGCTATCTCTAGTCCATATGGAAGGATTTAGAACTGGAATGGGAAATGAATGAAAGAGAAGAAGGGAAGAAAATACCAATTTTGTTGGCGAATGGTTTTGGAGGAGGTTGATAGTGTGTAATTGTTGGAGGGAGAAGGGCTTGGCACTGAATTGATTTGAACAGGTGTGGTGAAGATAAGGTGAAAACATGCCACTGCTTCTGCTGTGAAAAGGTCACGCTCGTCTGGACACACAGAACCGTGTTTTAGGGGCTCCTGTTTTGGTGGGGGAGGAAAACAAGTTTAAACAGGGTTGGGCTGCAGTCAAATGAAACTGCATACTTAAGAGTAAAACAGCTTTAATCACCATTTTCATACAGTTACGTTGCATATTATTTTTATACAGTTATGTTGTCTATGAACATCGCTCCATGCTTCTCTGACTCTGAATGGGTCGATTCATAGTTAGTGTTGGGAAAGAAAGAAAGGTTGTTTTAGTAAGAAAATATACACTGTCCCTACAGGTCATGTTCTAGGACAGTTGTTAATATCAGCCTTGAAGAACTATACAAAATAGCCTTTTAGTTGGTGGACCCAGCTTAAGAAACTGCATTTCAGATGGATGATTAATATGCACAAAATATTTACAATATAATTACCTCAAAACGAATTTAATATGTATTGCACTCTAAACAATACTGTCTGGGATATGCAAAACTGGGGGATAATGTTATTATGTACTGTACATAGCCCTGCTTTATTGAAGTCCTAATGATTTCTTCTTGTTCCAGGCTACTGAAGCCTGGAATATATGAACAGAGCACAAGGGAAACTAGCAAGTCCCTACTGTATTATACCACATGTTAAATTACTTCTGTCTTGCAGCATGTTAACGTTTTGCTACCAGTCTTGGTCATTTTGGAGTGAAACATACAACTGTAAGGACTTCGAAGGGAACTTGTGGGATTGTACCACTGCTACATCTTATATTTTCTTTTCTTAAAAATACAACATTTCTACTCTAAATATATCAGAAAAAAATCACTAGGCTATTTCAGTTTCTCAGAATTCTAGTCACCGAACTGGTGGTTTTGCCATTTAAGATATCTTCAGAACAAACTTTGAATCATCAATTTGTTCTTTGATATTATTTCATACAGTATTTGCCAAACCTTTCAAGTCATCCATTAATAAAGATGAACTTTGATACCAACAGGCATCTTCACAGAGACTGTCTGGGATCTCTTCAAGGTGCAGACAGGCTGCTAATCCTTCTGTCTCACATCTCTAAAATCAAGGCTTATTTTTCATCCTGCAGGGGTTGTTGATGTTCATGAACTTGGCATTTTGTGCCTGCGGTGAGATGAACTGCAGAGGGGAAGGGGATTGGCTAGAAAGAGTGTTCTAACATGCATTAAATGTAGGTATCCATTGCATACTCCCTGCCTTAGTTGTCTATGGTTGTGGTTTACCGTTTTCAACTTCTCAGCTCTGTGATATTTCCTTGTCTGTTCTTTTCAAATAAAATATAATATATTATGTCATATACACATGTTTAGCAGATGTTATGATGATTGGAGCGAAATGCTTATGCTTCTAGTTCAAACTGTGCAGCAATATCTAATAAGTAATATCTAACAACAAATACCTAATACACAAAAATCTAATACAGTATATACATATGAGATGAGTAATGCAAGATATGTAAACTAGTCTTCCATTTATTCAATTTCAAGACTGTGTATGTAGGCAGCAGCCTCTCTGTGCTAGTGATGACTATTTAACAGTCTGAAGGCCTTGAGATAGAAGCTGTTTTTTAGTCTCTCTGTCCCTGCTTTGATGTACCTTTACTGACCTTGCCTTTTGGACGATAGCGAGGTGAACAGGCAGTGGCTCGGGTGGTTGTTGTCCTTGTTGATCTTTTTGGCCTTCCTGTGACATCGAGTGCTGTAGTTGTCCTGGAGGGCAGTTTGCCCCTGGTGATGCGTTGTGCAGACCTCACTACCGTCTGGAGAGCCTTACGGTTGTGGGCGGAGCAGTTTCCGTACCAGGCGATGATACAGCCCGACAGGATGCTCTCTAAAAGTTTTGGAGTGTTTTCGGTGACAAGCTAAATATCTTCAGCCTCCTGAGTTTGAAGAGACGCTGTTGCGCCTTCTTCACCACGCTGTCTGTGGGTGAACCATTTCAGTTTGTCCGTTATGTGTACACCGAGGAACTTAAAACTTTCCACCTTCTCCACTGTTTTCCTGTCGATGTGGATAGCGGGCCCCCTCTGCTCATTCCTGAAGTCCACAATCATATTTTTTGTTTAGTTGACATCAAGTGAGAGGTTGTTTTCCTGATACCACACTCCCAGAGCCCTCACCTCCTCCCTGTAGGCTGTCTTGTCGTTGTTGGGAATCAAGGCTACTACTGCTGTGTCGTCTGCAAACTTGATGATTGAGTTGGAGGTGTGCATGGCCACGCAGTCATGGGTGAACAGGGAGTACTGACTTTTTCTGACTCTGTGCAGCATGCCGCTGTTTGGTGATGAAAGTCTATGTACAGCAGGGTTATTTGTCCTCATTCTTCCACTCAGGGCAGTGTGTCTGCCTCTGCCACGGTACTGAACACTGGAAACGGCCTAAGCTGGGCTGATAGATCGCAGGGCTGCCGGCAGCCAAGCACCGGTGCTCGGCTCAGCTCTCTGCGACACAGTGACACCCTTTAGCCCAGAGGTATGGCTTAGTGTGCTACTATTGGAGTGCCCCTGAAGATTTAATGAGCTAATTACAGCACAGTGCTGAACAGCTGATAAAGTACAGCATTGTACTGTTAGGAATGTTTCATTGTGGTTGGGGGAAAGGATATGTGCAGGTCTTGTTTAGCAATAGCCCTTTCAACACCCAGTGGCTGGTAAAGAGATCTGCACTTAGCTTTCGCTTCAGTTGGGTGAAACATTCCATTGTATCTTTTTCTTCTGCATCCTGCCAATTGAAACAATGCCAAGCTGTAATTCTCTCCTTTCCTCTAGATCCCCTCACTGACATCAAGTGAAACAAGTCAATCTCTCCTGTCTCCGGAGGCAAGCTGCCAATTGATTCCATGAACATGTCTCTGGAGCCAGGAGGACTGAAATACAAGTGAAGGAACACATGCACCGAATTTTCAATTTAAGTGGAGAAGTACTCCTAAAACATATCACTGTTGGTACAGTGGTATAACACAGCATAAACAATGTAACAGAAACATAGGGATTTAGTATACCAACAGTTTAGAAAGGTACGGCTGATAGCGCTTGCCCATAAGCAGCTGCTTAAAATACATCGTTTTTGTTATTTTCATGCAGGTAATATTACCACTGACAGTAAACGAGCAGACTTGAAGTCTTGCTGTACAGATTAATCAGAAACAGAGAGAACCAGCCCAGATGTGCTCCACCCTAACTGTTAATTAGCAGTTAATTGAAACAGGCCCAGTGGCCATCATCATCATCAGCTGTTCGGGTCTTGGAAACTCCTGGTCTTCACAGAGGTTTCACATTAATGACCTCTGATTGGCTACACAGCCTCTGATCCCCCCCAACCCCTCTCCCCCTAGTCACCAAGCTCCAATCTGTCCCTTTCTGTTAATTGCATGTACACTCTCAGTAATCACACTGGACCAGCAGAAAGCCAAAGGCGCTGCTGACCTCTCACTCTCCACTACACTAAGTGTAGTCATTATACTACAGTGTGTATGAAGACTCAATATGTTTCATGTGGTTGCAATTATTGTGCAATGAGCACCCAGCCTACCACAAATTGGCAGTCCTAGCAATTACTGTACTGTATACACTGAGTGTACAAAACTTTAGGAACACCTTCCTAATATTGAGTTGCACCCCCATTTGCCCTCAGAACAGCCTCAATTCGTTGGGCCAAACCGTCCACAGGGATGCTAGACAATGGTAATTCCAATGTTTCGAAAAGTTGTGTCAAGTTGGCTGGATGTCCTTTGGGAGGTGGACCATTCTTGATTCAAACTGTTGAGCATGATTTGTAGTTTTTGACACACTCAAACCGGTGCGCCTGGCACCTACTACCATACCCTGTTCAAAGGCACTTGACACTGAGTGGCACACATACACAATCCATGTCTCAATTGTCTCAAGGCTTAGAAATCATTCTTTAACCTGTCTCCTCCCCTTCATCTCCACTGATTGAAGTGTATTTAACAGGTGACATCGATAAGGGATTTGTATTTATTAGGGATCCCCATTAGTTCCTGCCAAGGAAGCAGCTACTCTTCCTGGGGTCCAAACACATTAAGGCACTTACATCACACATTTTAAAAAAAAAAAGACAAAACAAGTACATCATATAACATTATTACACCACTTTACATCTACAATACAAAATGTCTAAAATCACCATACAACAATATTACAATGTATGTGTGATAGCGTGTGTGTGTGAACATGCGTTTTTCTGTATGTGTCTCTTCGCAGTCCCTGCTGTTCCATAAACTGTATTTTTATCTGATTTTTAAATCGGATTCTAATGTTTGCATCAGTTACAGTACCTGATGTGGAATAGAGTTCCATGTAGTCATGGCTCCTTGTAGTATTGTGCGCCTCGCATAGTCTGTTCTGGACTTGGGGATTGGGAAGAGACCTCTGGTGGCATGTCGTGTGGGGTATAAATGGGTGTCATAGCTTTCACCTGGATTCACCTGGTCAGTCTATGTCATGGAAAGAGTAGGTGTTCCTAATGTTTTGTACACTCAGTGTATATCTTACAATCCCTATTAAACCTCCTTTGGGTATTTCAGCTCTGCCTTGTATAGAGTGTTAATAATTAAATGCGTTAGACATGTGTAGTAAGACAAACATTTCTACCTAAAGCATTTCAGTACATCTTACAAAATGAAGGAAAGATGAAGCGCACAAAGTCAACAAAAAAAAATAATTTGTTGTTATTTTTTTATTCTGATCGTTGCTGGTGGTTTGGTGTAACTATAAAGACTAACATAACCTACTTGAATTAGTGTGTATCTGTGAGATGTGTTGTTATACACGGTATAAAGCTTGCCTCGGGTATATATTGCTATACATGTGCTCGATGTAACATCCTTGCAAAGAACCACAGTCCTAACGAGGTCTTCAGTTCCTGTAGTTTAGCCAAACTTTGTCACTTGATCAACAGTTGACTTATCCATCTGTGATGAAAGACACTCGACATATGGCTTCCCAGTTAGCTCTGATTCATAGACAATCCACCATTGGTCAATGCTGACTCACTACCTCAATGATGAAAGCCAAACAGATTTTTCTGAGACATTGTCCTCCCTTTCAGTCCACTTAGCCCCATAAAATTGTGAGATATTCCTCTCGACTCCTGTTAGTGTGGGCCATAGCCATTTATAAAGCAATGGCACGATTGACAGTGAACGCCTGAGTGCAGAGTTGGATGTTAAAGCCATTAGGAACATTTTTGGACACTAAAATAAAGCTGTCTTATAGGGAATAAACCTGTATGAAATAAAGGAGTTAAAGCTAGTTTATGTTACATGCCTTCAGAAAGTATACAAACCCCTTGACTTATTCCACATTGCGTTGTTACAGCCTGAATTCAAAATTGATTCAATTTAGAAAATGTCACACTTATCTACACACAATACCTCATAATGATAAATTGAAAACATGTTTTTAGAAATGTTTGCAAATATATTGAGAATGAAATACATAAGTATCTCACTTATATAAGTGTTCACACCCCTGAGTCAATACATGTTAGAATCACCTTTGACAGCAATTACAGCTATGATTTCACATTCTTCTTTTAAAAAATTCTTCAAGCTCTGTCAAGTTTGTTGTTGATCATTGCTAGACAGCCATTTTCAAGCTTTAAGTAAAAACTGTAACTAGGCCACTCAGGAACATTCAATGTTGTCTTGCCTAGCAACTGGTCTTGTATTTTAGGTTATTGTCCTGCTGAAAGGTGAATTTGTCTCCCAGTGTTTGCTGGAAAGCAGACTGAACCAGGTTCCGTCTGGCTGTGATAGTACAAAACTGAGGATGGATCAACAACATTGTAGTTACGCCATAATACTAACCTTTTGCTTATGCTTAGCTCAATTCCGTTTATTTTTATCCCCTCCAAATAAATCCCTAATCTTTGCCGATGACAAGCATACATGATGTAGCCACCACCATGCTTGAAAATATGAAGAGTGGTAGTCAATGATGTGTTGTGTTGGCTTTTCCCCAAACATTACGCTTTGTATTCAGGACATAAAGTTTAATTTCCTTGCCATATTTTTTGCAGTTTTACTTTAGTGTCTTATTGCAAACAAGATGCATGTTTAGGAATATTTTTATTCTGTACAGGCTTCCTTCTTTTCACTCTGTCATTTAGGTTAGTGTTGTGGCGTAACTACAATGTTGTTGATCCATTCTCAGTTCTCTCCTTTCACAGCCATTAATCTCTAACTGTTTTAAAGTCACCATTTTAAAGTCACCATTGGCCTCATTGTGAAATTCCTGAGCGGTTTCCTTCCTCTCCAGCAGTTAGGAAGGACGCCTGTATGTTTGTAGTGACTGGGTGTATTGATTTAAAATCCAAAGTGTAATTAATAACTTCACTCTGCTCAAAAGGTATATTCAATGTCTGCTTTTATTTTATTTTTTACCCTTCTAGCAATAGGTGCCCTTCTTTGTGAAACATTGGAATACTTCCCTGGTCTTTGTGGTTGAATCTGTGTCTGAAATTCACTGCTGGACTGAGGGTGTCACGCCCTGGTCGAATTATTTTGTGTTTATCTTCATGTATTGGGTCAGGCCAGGGTGTGGCATGGGTTTTTGTATGTGGTGTGTATATATTGGGATTGTAGCTAGTGTGGTGATCTAGCAAAGTCTATGGCTGTCTGGAGTGGTTCTCAATCAGAGGCAGGTGTTTATCGTTGTCTCTGATTGGGAACCATATTTAGGCAGCCATATTCTTTGAGTTTGTCGTGGGTGATTGTCCTTAGTGTCCTTGTTCCTGTCTAAGTGTTAGTGTACACAAGTATAGGCTGTTTCGGTTTTCATTACGTTTTTTGTTTTTTGTAGTGTTTGTATTTAGATTTGTGTTACGTTTGTTTATTAAAACATGGATCGCAATCTACACGCTGCATTTTGGTCCGACTCTCCTTCACCACAAGAGAACCATTACAGAATCACCCACCACAAATGGACCAAGCAGCGTGTCAACAGGCAGGAGCCACAGGAGAGGCAACAGAGGCAGCAGCAGCAGGAGCAGCAGCAGCTGCAGTGGGAGAGGCTGCACTACCTGGAGAAATGGACATGGGAGGACGAACTGGACGGTAAAGGACCCTGGGCTCAGCCTGGAGATTATCGCCGCCCCAAGGAAGAACTGGAGGCGGAGAAAACTGAGAGGCGCAGGTATGAGGAGGCAGCACGGCGTATCGGATGGAAGCCCGAGAGTCAGCCCCACAAATTTCTTGGGGGGACTCACGGGGAGTAGGGCTACGCTAGGTAGGAGACCTACGCTAACTTCCTGTGGTTACCGGGGGGCTAGAGAGACCGGGCAGGCACCGTGTTATGCAGTGATGCGCACGGTGTCCCCAGTGCGGGTGCATAGCCCGGTGCGGTATATACCAGCTCCGCGTATCTGCCGGGATAGATTGAGCGTCGGGCCAAATGCCATGAAGCCGGCTCTACGCATCTGGTCCCCAGTGCGTGTCCTTGGGCCGGCTTACATGGCACCAGCCTTGCGCTCTGTGTCTCTGGTTCGCCTGCATAGCCCAGTGCGGGCTATTCCACCTCGCCGCACTGGCAGGGCGATCGAGAGTACTCAACCAGGTAAGGTTGGGCAGGCTCAGTGCTCAAGAGCTCCAGTACGCCTGCACGGTCCGGTCTTTCCAGTACCACCTCCACACCCCAGCCCTCCGGTAGCAGCTCCCTGCACCAGGCTTCATGTGCGTGTCCTCGGTTCAGTACCACCAGTGCCAGCACCACGCATCAGGCCTACAGTGCGCCTCGCCTCTCCTGCGCTGGCGGAGTCTCCCGCCTCTCCAGCGCTGTCGGAGCCTTTCTCCTCTCCTGCGCTGCCGGAGTCTCCCATCTGTTCAGCGCAGCCAGAGCTGCCAGCCTGCATGGAGCAGCCAGAGCTGCCAGCCTGCATGGAACAGCCAGAGCTGTCAGTCTGCATGGAGCAGCCAGAGATGTCAGTCTGCATGGAGCAGGCAGAGATGTCAGTCTGCATGGAGCAGGCAGAGATGTCAGTCTGCATGGAGCAGCCAGAGATGTCAGTCTGCATGGAGCAGCCAGAGATGTCAGTCTGCATGAAGCAGCCAGAGCTGCAAGTCTGCAAGGAGCTGCCAGTCTGCAAGGAGCTGCCAGTCTGCAAGGAGCTGCCAGTCTGCACGGAGACGCCAGAGCTGCTAGTCTGTAAGAAGCCGCCAGAGCTGTCAGCGTGGAGCAGCCAGAGCCGCCAGTCAGCATGGAGCAGCCAGATCTTTCAGTCTGCCAGGATCCGCCAGTCAACCAGACTCTTCCAGATCCGCCAGTCAACCAGACTCTTCCAGATCCGCCAGTCAACCAGACTCTTCCAGATCTGCCAGTCAGCCAGACTCTTCCAGATCCGCCAGTCAGCCAGACTCTTCCAGATCCGCCAGTCAGCCAGACTCTTCCAGATCTGCCAGTCAACCAGACTCTTCCAGATCCGCCAGTCAGCCGGGATCTGCCAGAACTGCCAGTCGGCCAGGATCTGCCAGTCAGCCAGGATCCGCAAGATCCGCCAGTCAGCCAGGATCTGGTAGATCTACAGTGCCTTGCGAAAGTATTCGGCCCCCTTGAACTTTGCGACCTTTTGCCACAGTTCAGGCTTCAAACATAAAGATATAAAACTGTATTTTTTTGTGAAGAATCAACAACAAGTGGGACACAATCATGAAGTGGAACGACATTTATTGGATATTTCAAACTTTTTTAACAAATCAAAAACTGAAAAATTGGGCGTGCAAAATTAAACATTTGTGTTACGTTTGTTTGTTTATTAAAACATGGATTACAATCTACACGCTGCATTTTGGTCCGACTCTACTTCACCACAAGAGAACCTTTACAGAGGGACCTTACAGATAATTGATTTTGTGGGTTACAGAGATGAGGTAGTCATTGAACAAATAGTGTTAAACATTATTATTGCACACAGAGTGAGTCTATGTAACTTATTATGTGACTTGTTAAGCACATTTGTATTCCTGAAATTATTTAGATTTGCCATAACAAAGGGGTTGGATATTTATTGACTCAAGACATTTTAGCTTTTAATTTGTCATTAATTTTAAATATATATATTTTTTAAACAAAATTTCACTTTGACATTATGGGGTATTGTCCATAGGTCAGTGACACAAATTCTCAATTTAATCCATTTTAAATAAATTCAGGCTTTAATAACACAACAAAATATGGAAAAAGTCAAGGGGTGTGAATATTTTCTGAAGGCATTTCATGTTGCTCCTTGGTTTGACACAGTAACTCCCTATCCACACTCATAGTCACTCTAGGTTAAAGATACCCAGGTTAGGACAACCTAATAATTCCATGCAAAATAAATAGATTCATTTTCTTTGTATTATGTCACATTTATGCAACGAGTTATGGGATATTAGAATCCTCGTCTTAAAGGTATACTTCGTGATTTTGGCAACGAGGCCCTTTATCTACTTCCCCAGAGTCCGATAAACTTCTTGATACCATTTTTATGTCTCTGTGTCCAGTATGAAGAAAGTTGGAAGTAGTTTCTCAACAAAATCCTGAAGTATCCCTTTAGCATTTGTCATATTCAAACTATAGGTTGAGTGAAATAGGAAGTGGGTGTGTCAGTAAAGGGAGAAGTCATCTTGACAGAAGTTTGTGGTTAGAAATATTTGGTAACTTGGACAATCTTTTTTACGTTTAAAAGCCTAGTCTTCTCAACTCCGTGCAAGTGAGTACTTGATCATCAAGAGAAGTTTCCATTCAGTGGACTATTAACTTCCAAGAACTACCAACTGGGCACATACTGGTTGATTCAATGTTGTTTCCATGTCCTTTTAATGAAATTACGTTGTACCAAGATGGAATAGGCCTGGAATTGACGTCTATGCCCAGCGGGTAAAGTGTGGAAGGCTATTTCTAAGTCCAATTTATATATTTTGGGGGTTTCATTTGGATTATTACACAGACTAACACATGAACTGGAAAGATTTCTCCGTATTTCATTTTCTTGCGGCTGGATTATTTCGATTTTAGAATTTGGGAGGGATTTCTTGATGGATTTTGGGACTGAACTGAATTGAACAATTTACTTTAATTGGAAGACCAATACATTGTTGCTCAACTAAAACAGACTTGATTTTGGATTTTCATTTGAGACAGAGACTGAGCCTACACATTTGAGTTGGTTTTGGGTGTATTTTGATTTGATTCTGTATGCCAGTTTGTTCAACTGTAACACCTCATTCTTTTCATGACATTTGTGCCTTCCCTTATTTTTCCTATTAGCAGTGTTGGGTTTAATGCTCACTGACCATTATAATGTCGTCATTGTCAGTCGAACAGTTGCTTAATGATGTGCAACTATGTTCAGATTTGGGGGTTCATTTCAAGGGTCCCAGCCCAAGCAGTGGGCGCTCCAGTAAATAATGGTGCATGTGGTAACGATTATTGACCGCACATAAATCACTATTTAATTCCTCTGCTATCACTGAACACCCCTTTATAATTGTCATTCAGCGAGGTTTCCTTATTTAGTTGGTGAGGGATGGAGAATGACTGGGTCAATGTTAGTGTCTGTTGTCTGGTTATCTCCCCAGCCAACATGTTGAGCGCCTTGTCTACTGCAGTGCACACTAATTTGGGACGAGAACAAAGTAACTAGCCTAATGCACACTGACTTACAGTTGGACACAGGATTGTGCTTACCTTGATTGAAACATTTGGATCAGCACAATATGTGATTGTCCTGTATTATACTCCACCTCCTCTGATCTCATTAACTCATGAAGCATTCAACCCAAATTGTATCTCGGACCAATAAATATTTTTGGGGTGGAGGTCTGAATGAAACAGAAAAAGATTCTGAATAGCAAGGAACTCACTTTCCAAACTTCTAATTCATGTTTGAACTATTGACTGTTGAGCCATGACCATAATCATCTCTATGAATGCTTATTACATCATGGTTGATGGTTGATGTTCTTGTCACTTAGGTCACATATCATACATTTCTTGTCCTGAGCACTTTTAACGATGAAAACAATTCGTTTTTTAGTTCTCTGCTTCTCCATTGCTGAAAATTCCATCATGCCATAGAGTCTACTATGACACCTAAAGCCACAGAAAAAGAGAGACAGTGAGTGACTCAACAGACAGTGCTTTATTGACAGTCACCACTGATTCTGACATTCCCTCTGAAGCAGACTTCAAAGGGGAGGACAAGTTTGCAATTCTCTCACGATTCTGTGAGAAATGTCCTTTGCTTGGCATGAAGGAACAGTGGGAGCCTATACTCAGTGGACCTGTTGTGAATCTCATCAACTATGGCTGAAAACCACATTGTGCTTCATTAGGTGAGCACTTGAAATGGGTTTGGTCAAAACGTAAGCATTATCTGACAATTACCTCATTTACTTTGGTTACCTGATGGTAAAATTCGTAAATATAATATATCTTGAATGTTGGAAATACAATCTGAATAACATTGGACTTGAAACACCCTTACAGAAAAACATGAATTTCCCATTTGATCACGTGATGTGTGATCTTGTGATGGGATTTTACGTAAAAAGAATGTGATAGCATGTGAAAACACGATCTCATCTGAAATAAAATTTCAACACGTGTGTAACGATCGTCTGTTGTGGAAACGGGTGAGGACCAAAGCGCAGCGTGGTAAGTGTTCATGTTTTTTCATAAAGTAATGAACACTGGACAAAACAATAAACGTGAAGTAATCAAACCGAAACAGTCCCGTGTGGCACCAACACTAACACGGAAAATAAACACCCACAACTCAAAAGTGAAACCAGGCTCCCTAAGTATGATTCTCAATCAGGGACAACGAATGACAGCTGCCTCTGATTGAGAACCCTACCAGTGTCACGTTCTTTCAAAATCAAACCCAGAAGCAGACCAGGACAAGGAGAGTAGGAAGAAGGTGAGTATTTATTTACAAGTGAATGTGAATGGGTAGATATATCCAGGTGGCGTAGCGGGCAGCGGTGGTGAGTTGATGGGAGTAAATAGGTGGATCCAATGGGGTAGTTGAATCCTCCGACGACCAGGCGGGAATGGGGTAAATGATCCGGGTGAGTAACTGAAGACAGAACAAACGGAGGTAAGTTTAAGGCAAGCAATACGTAAAAAAACAACAAAACAAATTCTATCCAACTTGAGGCTGATACTATGGCACAACATACTGTTCATGGCTAACGATCCGGCAGGGAATGGATGTCAGGTCAGAGCTTTTGAAGGGGAGAGGTGATGATCAGGACAGGTGTGCAGATTACTGATGGGATACAGGTGCGGGTCAACAAGCTAATTCGCCCGGCAACCAGACAGGGTGCGTTCCAGGACACCGGAAACACACTCCCGGACAGAAACACAGGCAAACACAGACTCAGGAAGCGGGATTCGTGACAACCAGGCCGAACACCGCAATCCCAAATCAATAGAAAAAATAACCGACAACCCACCCAACTCACGCCCTGACCATACTAAAACAAAGACATAATAAAATAACTTAGGTCAGAACGTGACAACATTTGAGCACGTGAAAACTAAGGTGTGAAATGGTATTGAGAATAGTTGACTTTAAACTGCTTAATTGACAGTACTTCAATTTAAACAGTCATGGTCTCATGCAGGTTTGATTTAGTTACCAGTTTGTTTCAGTGGCATACCAAGACTGTTTTTGGAACATTGCATCACGGTTCCCTGGATGACTTGGTACTCCACCTCACTTGGGATTTGAAGTCACAACCTCTTGGTTGCTAAGAACCTGAAGTTCCTCCTTCACCACCTGGTCTTTGGAAATAATGGAGATTGGCTTTTCATACGCTGAGTGTACAAAACACAAGGAACATCAGCTCTTTCCATGGCATAGACTGACCAGGTGAAAGCTATGATCCTTTATTGATGTCACTTGTTAAATCCACAATGTAAATGAAGGGGGGGGGGACAGGTTAAAGAATGCTTTTTAAGCCTTGAGACAAACTGTAGATTGTGTGTGTGCCATTCAAAGGGTGAATGGATTAGAAAATATATATGTAAGTGCCTTTGAACGGGGGATGGTAGTAGGTGCCAGGCGCACAAGTTTGAGTGTGTCAACAACTTCAACCCTGCTGGGTTTTCCACTCTCAACAGTTTCCTGTGTGTATCATGAATGGTCTAACACCCAAAGGACATCCAGCCAACTTGATACAACTGTGGAAAGCATTGACATCAACATGGGTGTTCCCTGTGGAACACTTTCGATACCATGCCCCAACAGATTAAGCAACTGGTCAATTCATATTTAGCAAGGTGTACCTAATGTTTTAAAAAATCAGAGTATATTGCCAATAATACATTTTTGCACTTGTCCTAAGGTTTATACAACAACTTGAAGGACTTTTTTCTATAACATGACAGTATGCGGCTGCATTCTGATGTCAATTAGTATAAAAACCAACAACCATGGTAATGTGACCACACTTGGGACTCAGCCTAACACATTCTTACTTTCAATGACGGCCTAGGAACGGTGGGTTAACTGCCTCGTTCAGGGGCAGAACGACAGATTTTCACATTGTCAGCTCGGGGGATCCAATCTTGCAACCTTACAGTTAACTAGTCCAACGCAATTACGACCTGCCTCTCTCTTTTTGCACTCCACAAGGAGACTGCCTGTTACGCGAATGCAGTAAGCCAAGCTAAATTGCTAGCTAGCATTAAACTTATCTTATAAAAAACAATCAATCATAATCACTAGTTAACTAACCATGGTTGATGATATTACTAGATATTATCTAGCGTGTCCTGCGTTGCATATAATGTGACTGAGCATACAAGTATCTAAGTATCTGACTGAGCAGTGGTAGGCAGAAGCAGGCCCGTAAACATTAATTCAAACAGCGCTTTCGTGCGTTTTGCCAGCAGCTCTTCGTTGTGCATCAAGCATTGCACTGTTTATGACTTCAAGCCTATCAACTCCCGAGATGAGGCTGGTGTAACCGAAGTGAAATGGCTGGCTAAACGTCACTCGCTCTGAGCCTTGCAGTGGTTGTTACCCTTGCTCTGCATGGGTAACACTGCTTCGAGGGTGGCTGTTGTCGTTGTGTTCCTGGTTCGAGCCCAGGGAGGAGTGAGGAGATGAACGGAAGCTATACTGTTACACTGGCAATACTAAAGTGCCTATAAGAACATCCAATAGTCAAAGGTTAATGAAATACAAATAGTCTAGCGGGAAATAGTCCTATAATTCCTACAATAACTACAACCTAAAACGTCTTACCTGGGAATATTGAAGACTTATGTTATAAAAGGATCCACCAGCTTTCATATGTTCTCATGTTCTGAGCAAGGAACGGAAACGTTAGCTTTCTTACATAGCACATATTGCTTCTCCAACACTTTGTTTTTTCATTATTTAAACCAAATTGAACATGTTTCATTATTTACTTGAGGCTAAATACATTTTATTGATGTATTATATTAAGTTAAAATAAGTGTTCATTCAGTATTGTTGTAATTGTCATTATTACAAATAAATGAAAATAAATACAAAATCGGCCGATTAATCGGTATCGGCTTTTTTGGTCCTCCAATAATTGGTATCGGCGTTTAAAAATAATAATCGGTCGACCTCTAGTACAGTTTGGTACCTTGTGTTTTTCTACACAATATTTTGTATATAAGGTACAATCATCACAGCACTTTGAAAGGTGGGGGCAATGTACTGGTGGGACTCATTAGCATATTTGGCATATTTGGGGATGTGGTCAAATATATGTGTATTTGTGCCAAACATCAGTGGAGGTGTTGTAGCAGTTGTGTTTGATGCCGATGACACTCTTCCATAAACTTTGTAAGAGGGTGGGTCACTAATGAGCTGTAAGCTAAAGAGGTTATTGTGCTCTTTCTTAATTGGAAACCATTTGTCAGTAAGTCATTGTCAAGTTCACAGTAACTTACAGGCAACTGGCTGCCACTAGCAATATATGCCAATATATACTGTGCCTTCACTGACAATATTTAATTAATAGCTAGTTACCATCAGCTTGTAATACTCACTTCACAGCCACACCATTAGGTCAATGAGTAACAGATAAACTAGAGTAACTTCATGCAAAACATACAATTACTGACTTGCAGCTTGTTGACAGCAAGTTATTGAAAATTAAACATTACATTTCTGTGAACCAGCTGCTCTTAAACTACTAGAATATGCACAGCAGCCTAGAAACAGCACAGTCCTTGATTGCCACAAGTTCTGACACAGCTAGCTAGCATCACAAACATTGTCCAAAGAGGTGCTCAACCTTGTTTCGCATAATGATAAACCACTTAAACTCATACAACATTTCCACTGACGGTTGGCACAAATACAACATATTTTACATGTCCCCAAATATGTTAATGAGCCCCAGACAAAACAGTTGCAACACGTGATTTCACATGGAAAAGACATGATTTCACACGTGAAATCATGTGAAAATGTGTTTTTGGAACACTTCCTGTGACAACATGTGAAAACATGGTTTTGGAACACCACTTGACATTTCATATGTGAAAATGTGTTTCCTTACATGTGAAAACATGTGTTTTTGGAATACTTGTAATTCATATACACATTCATTACCTATTATAAACTGGGTGATTTGAGCCCTGAATGCTGATTTGCTGAAAGCCGTGGTATATCAGACCGTATACCATGGGTATGACAAAACATGTATTTTTTACTGCTCTAATTATGTTGGTAACCAGTTTATAATAGCAATAAGGCACCTTGGGGGTTTGTGATATATGGCCAATATACCACGACTAAGGGCTGTGTCCGAGCACTCCACGTTGCATACGTACACCACACATCCTGGAAACCACATATCCTGAGGCTGCATTCATTGTAGCTGGGGATTTTAACAAGGTTAATCTGAAAACAAGACTCCTTAAATTCTATCAGCATATTGATTGTGCTACCAGGGCTGGTAAAACCCTGGATCATTGTTATTCTAACTTCCGCGACGCATATAAGACCCTCCCCCGCCCTCCTTTCGGAAAAGCTGACCACGACTCCGTTTTGTTTTTTCCAGCTTATAGACAGAAACTAAAACAGAAGCTCCCGCTCTCAGGTCTGTTCAAAGCTGGTCTGACCAATCTGATTCCACGCTTCAAGATTGCTTCGATCACGTGGATTGATGAATACGCTGATTCGGTGAGCGAGTTCATTAGCAAGTGCATTGGCGATGTCGTACCCACAGCAACTATTAAAACATTCCCCAACTAGAAACCGTGGATTGATGGCAGCATTCGCGCGAACTGAAAGCGCGAACCACTGCTTTTAACCAGGGCAAGGTGACCGGAAACATGACCGAATACAAACAGTGTAGATATTCCCTCCGCAAGGCAATAAAACAAGCTAAGCTTCAGTATAGAGACGAAGTAGAGACAATTCAAAGGCTCAGACACAAGAGGTATGTGGACGGCATCCCCAGCCGCGTCCCCAGAGCATGCGCAGACCAGCTGGCTGGTGTGTTTACGGACATATTCAATCCATCCTTATCCCAGTCTGCTGTTCTCACATGCTTCAAGAGGCCAACCATTGTTCCTGTTCCGAAGAAAGCTAAGGTAACTGAGCTAAACGACTACCGCCCCATAGCACTCACTTCCGTCATCATGAAGTGCTTTGAGAGACTAGTCAAGGACCATATCACCTCCACCCTACCTGACACCCTAGACCCACTACAATTTGCTTACCGCCCCAATAGGTCCACAGATGACACAATCGCAACCACACTGCCCTAACCCACCTGGACAAATCACATAGGAATACCTATGTGAGAATGCTGTTCATCGACTACAGCTCAGCATTTAACACCATAGTACCCTCCAAACTCATCATGAAGCTCGAGACCCTGGGTCTCAACCCTGCCCTGTGCAACTGGTTCCTGGACTTCCTGCCTGACGGGCCAGCCCCAGGTGGCGAGGGTAGGTAACAACATCTCCACCCCGCTCATCCTCAACACAAGGGCCCCACCTGCCCTCCAGGACACCTACACCACCCGATGTCACAGCAAGGCCATAAAGATCATCAAGGACAACAACCGCCCGAGCCACTGCCTGTTCATCCCGCTATCATCCAGAAGGCGAGGTCAGTACAGGTGCATCAAAGCAGGGATCGAGAGACTGAAAAACAGCTTCTATCTCAAGGCCATCAGACTGTTAAACAGCCACCACTAACATTGTGTGGCTGCTGCCATACATGTAAAAAATCTATCACTAGCCACTTTAAACAATGCCACTTAATATAATGTTTACATACCATACATTACTCATCTCATATGTATATACTGTAACTCTATACATCCTACTGCATCTTGCCATCTTTATGTAATACATGTATCACGAGCCACTTTAAACAATGCCACTTAATATAATGTTTACATAACCTACATTATTCATCTCATATGTATATATTGTACTCGATACCATCTACTTCATCTTGCCTATGCCGTTCTGTACCATCACTCATTCATATATCTTTATGTACATATTCTTCATCCCTGTAAAAGGTAGCTGTTGTGAAATTGTTAGGTTACATTACTGCATTGTCGGAACTAGAAGCACAAGCATTTCGCTACGCTCGCATTAACATCTGCTAACCATGTGTATGTGACAAATAAAAATAGATTTGATTTTGATTTGATTTGGCCTAAGAACAGCCCTTAGCCATGGTATATTGGCCATATACCAAAACCCTTTGGGCCTTATTGCTTAATAATACATCTCTGCACTTGGCAAAAGAGTGCCATCTGCACTGCTATTTTAGTTATACATTAATTGAACTATTCTCTCGACATTGATTTAATTGACATATTTCACCAATTTGAGGATTTTCCATATAATTGTTTAATGTTGGTGGGGCATATTATTCTGATCCATTCTGATTTATGATAAATACAATCATTTTTCTTGAGTTGAATTTGAACAAAGCTGAGATTCATTTTTAAGTCCAAACTGTAAGAAATAATTTAGTAACACAGTTGTGGTTTTGTAGCAGAAAGATCGGAAGGCCATAAACCAAGAGGTTGTGAGTTCAAATCCCAGGTAAGGACACGTTGAATAATAATGTGTAAATGAACATACACAATGTGTGTGTCAAATATGTACGTTTAAAACACTATGTTAAAAGTACTGTGTGTATCATAACGATTCATTTTTGTTTTGACATTTGTTCCAAAACCAAGTTCTCACATGTGAAATGTCACATGAGAAGTGATCCAAAAACACGTTTTCACATACAGTATGTATCAAATATTTTTTATTGAACACACACACAAGAATGGTGTATAGGTATACAAGGCAGGTATACAATTCTTATCTAAAAATAAAAGAGCATACGGGAACAACAAGTTGTTTCCTCACACATATACTTCTCATCCTTCATCAAGGCAACATGAGAAAAAATCTGAACCTCTGCAAACCTAATTTGTCAGACATTTTAAATGTTAATAGTAGTGATGGAGAGATTGGATTGTCTATCGTGTTGTTGCTGCTAGAATAAATGTATGATTGTATTCTGAGCGTATCTTTCTTTCATTGAATTCCATCACTCTGTGAGTCATGACAAAGGCTTCCTCATTTAGAATCCTTATCAACTTCTGCTTTTCAACTCTACTAGGCCTTTGTGAAAAATCTATATCACAGATGTTCCTCTCCCTCTCCCTCCTGCTCCATTCCTCTATTCCTCCCTCTCCATCCCTGTGGCATTGAAGACTACACTTGATGCCCCAGACACATTACAGATGTCACATTCTCTGAATAGCCTTCTGTCTACTTAGTTAGTTGCCCACTCTTTGTTGCAGTCTAATGTGCAACCAAAAAATAGCCCTTTGTTCCAAAATAACAAAGACAGTTAGTATGAAGCTAAGCCCAATGTTACAAATCTAATGCAAGTGTTAGGTCTTGTGAAAGTTCCATGCTTTACTGTAGTCGACATTAATAATATACCTCCCTCGGCAACTTGATTAATTAGGCAGAAACCGAAAGACAAGAGTTAACTCTGTGGGGTAAACTTTGTCTTCCAGAGGCAAGCAGCTGACCCAAGTTTGGTTTCCATTCAGTCACATATACATTCTTAGGCATACATTAGCAAGGCTTTTTGGAGGCCAACAATATCTAATATTTACCATGTCATATGTTGACATATGTTTATGTCTCAGATTCCCCAGGCTGATCCGAGGCATTCACTCATTTCCTGACTATAGGATGAGCAGTCCATAATTAATTCCAGAGGTAGCTAACTTTTTTGGTGATTGATAGCAAGTTGTCACTAATGGCAAAATAATAAAAGTGTGGTATGGCTCAATCATGCCACTGGGGTACCTGACAACTGTTGGCATCTACAAAAGACAAATTCATGACACATGTCAATGCTGAAATAGTCAAAGGACTGCACTGCTTCAATATATCACAATTTATTTTATTTTTTATTTATATTTTTTTTCTCCCCAATTTCGTGGTATCCAATTGTTAGTCGTTACTATCTTGTCTCATCGCTACAAATCCCGTACGGGCTCGGGAGAGACGAAGGTCAAAAGCCATGCGTCCTCTGAAACACAACCCAACCAAGCCGCACTGCTTCTTAACACAGCGCGCATCCAACCCGGAAGCCAGCCGCACCAATGTGTCGGAGGAAACACCGTGCACCTGGCGATCTGGTTAGCGCGCACTGTGCCCGGCCCACCACAGGAGTCGCAAGTGCGCGATGAGACAAGGATATCCCTACCGGGCAAACCCTCCCTAACCCAGACGACGCTAGGCCAATTGTGTGTCGCCCCACGGACATCCTGGTCGCGGCCAGCTGCGACAGAGCCTGGGCGCGAACCCAGAGTACCTGGTGGCACAGCTAGCACTGCGATGCAGTGCCCTAGACCAAGTTTTCACAATTTTAACTTTTCCACATTTTGTTATGTAACAGCCTTATTCAAAAATGTTTTACATTGTTTTTTTTCTCATCATTCGACAGACAATACCCCATAATGACATAGCAAAAACAAAGGAAATTTCAAATTTACATAAGTATTCAGACCCATTACACAGTACTTTGTTGAAGCACCTTTGGCAGGGCAGCGATTACAGCCTTGAGTCTTCTTGGGTATGACGCTACAAGCTTGGTACACCTGTATTTGAGAGTTTCTCCCATTCTTCTCTGCAGATCCTCTCAAGTTCTGTCAGTTTAGATGGGGAGCGTCGCTGCACAGCTATTTTCAGGTCTCTCCGAGATGTTCGATTGTGTTCAATTCCAGGCTCTGGCTGGGCCACTCAAGGACATTCAGAGAGTGACCCGAAGCCACTCCTGCGTTGTCTTGGCTGTGTGCTTGGGGTCATTGTCCTGTGGGAAGGTGAACCCTCTCCCCAGTCTGAGGTCCTGAGCGCTCAGGTTTTCATCAAGGATCTCTCTGTACTTTGCACGGTTATCTTTCCCTTGATCCTGACTAGTCTCCCAGTCTCTGCTGCTGAAAAATATCTCCAAAGCATGCTGCTGCCACCACCATGCTTCACTGTAGGGCTGGTGCCAGGTTTCCAATAGATGTGATGCTTGGCATTTAGGCCAAATAGTATAATTTTGGTTTCATCAGACCAGATAATCTTGTTTCTCATGGTCTGAGTTCTTTAGATGCCTTTTGGCAAACTCCAAGTGGGCTGTCATGTGCCTTTCACTGAGGAGTGGCTATCATCTGGCCACTCTACCATAAAGGCCTGATTTGTGGAATGCTGCAGAGACGGTTGTCCTTCTGGAAGGTTCTCCCATCTCCACAGTAGAACTCTCGGTTACCTACATGACCAAGCCCCTTCTCTCCCAATTGCTCAGTTTGGCCGGGCGGCCAGCTCTAGGAAGAGTCTTGGCGGTTTCAAACTTCTTCCATTTAAGAATGATGGAGGCCACTGTGTTCTTGGGGACCTTAAATGCTGCAAAAAATATTTTGGTAGCCTTCCGCAGATCTGTGCCCCAACACAATCCTGTCTCGTAGCTCTAGGGACAATTCCTTCAACCTCATGGCTTGGGTTCTGCTCTGACATGCACTGTCAACTGTCGGACCTTATACAGACAGGTGTGTGCCTCTCCAAATCATGTCCAATCAACTGGATTTACCACAATCAAGTTGTAGAAACATCTAAAGAATGATCAAAGACAGGATGCAATGACAGGATGCACATGAGCTCAATTATGATTTTCATAGCAAAGGGTTTGAATACTTATGTTTTCTGTTTTTCATTTTTCATTTTTTATACATTTGCGGAAAACTCTTAACCTGTTTTCACTTTGTCATTTTGGGGAATTGTCTGTAGATCCATTTTAGAATAAGGCTGTAACATAACAAAATGTGTAAAAGTCAAGGGGTCTGAATGCTTTCCCGAATGCACTGTATATTTACACTTTTAGATAACTGAACGAAATGACTATCACCCCATAGCACTCACTTCTGTCATCATGAAGTGCTTTGAGAGACTAGTCAAGGATCATATCACCTCCACCTTACCTGTCACCCTAGACCCACTTCAATTTGCTTACCGCCCCAATAGGTCCACAGATGATGCAATCGCCATCACACTGCTCTATCCCATCTGGAATAGAGGAATACCTACAGTATGTAAAAATTATGTTCATTGACTATAGCTCAGCTTTCAACACAAATAGTACCCTCCAAGCTCATCATTAAGCTTGACGCCCTGGAAGGAAACAACGTCTCCACTTCCCTGATCCTCAACACTGGGACCCCACAAGAGTGCGTACTCAGCCCCCTCCTGTACTCCCTGTTCATCCATGACTGTGTGGCCATGCACGCCTCCAACACAATCATCAAGTTTACAGACAGCACAACAGTAGTAGGCTTAATTACCAACAATGACAAGACAGCCTACAGGGAGGAGGTGATGGCACTCAGTGTGGTTTCAGGAAAACAACCTCTCACTCAATATCAACAAAACAAATTAGATGATTGTGGACTTTAGGAAACAGCAGAGGGAGCACCCTATCCACATCGACAGGACAGCAGTTGAGAAGGCGGAAAGTTTTAAGTTCCTCTGTGTACACATCACAGAGAAAAAGACAGTGTGGTGAAGTAGTAGCAACATCGCCTCTTCAACCTCAGGAGACGAAGAAATGTGTCTTGTCACCTAAAACCCTCACAAACCATTACAGACGCCCAATTGAGCGCATTCTATTGGGCTGTATCGCCTCCTGGTACGGCAACTGCACCGCCCACAACCGCAGGGCTGTCCAGAGGATGGTGTGGTCTGCACAACGCATCACCGGGGGCAAACTACCTACCCTCCAGGACACCGACACCATCCAATGTCACAGGAAGGCCAAAACGATCAAGCACAACAACCACCGAGCCACTGCCTGTTCACCCCGTTACCATCCAGAAGGCGAGGTCAGTACAGGTGCATCAAAGCTGGGACCGAGAGACTGAAAAACAGCTTCTATCTCAAGGCCATCAGACTGTTAAACAGCCATCACTAACATTGAGAGGCTGCTGCCTACATACAGACTTGAAATCATTGGCAACTTTAATAAATGGATCACTAGTCATACTTTATTCTACCATAGTTTGCAAATAAATTCATTAAAACTCCTACAATGTGATTTTCAGGATTTTTTTTCTCATTTTGTCTGTCATAGTTTAAGTGTACCTATGATGAAAATTACAGGCCTCATCTTTTTTAAGTGGGAGAACTTGCACAATTGTTGGCTGACTAAACTTTTTTGCCCCACTGTATGTAATAATATTCAACTAGTATTGGACTTGATAGACTACAATGAGCACATTATGGAAGATAGCTTTATTTTACTTGTAGACTTTTACAAGGCATTTGATACAGTTGAACATTATTTTCTTTTTGAGACTCTTCGATTTTTTTTGGTTTTGGTCACTATTTTCAAAGTGTAATTAAGACACTTTACAATAACAGTAACAGCTCTGTTAAATTATCCCATGGAACTTCACAAAGATTCGACATTTGACGTGGAATAAACAAGGATGCCCAATTTCTCCTTTCTTATTTGTATTGGTCAAACATGTTATGGCACTTCATATAAATAAGGATAGTTTTAGGGGTATTCAGATACAAGACAAAGAGATAAAATGTTCACAATGGCTGACAACACCACCATTTTTTTTGAAAGATCATAATGAAGTCAAGAAAGCTATTGAGTGTATTAATGCCTTCTCACGTGTATGAGGTTTATCTCTGAATATTAGGAAATGTCAATTATTTGCGTTGAAAAGATGTGACTTAAACTCAGTATGTAATATCCCTGTAAAATATGTGATCACATATTTTGGTATTACAGTAATTACAGTTAGCAAATATCAAAAAGGGCCAAAAATGTCTCTCCTATTGTAGAGAAAATTGGAAAGAGATTTAACTCCTGATTATTAAGAGATCTTTCTTTATCTGGACGTGTACTTTTATCACAATCTGAAGTTCTGTCCATATGAGTTTATACCTCTCTTGCCTTGGATGTTTCTCGGTCAGTAACTAAAATGGTTGATACTAAATTATTGAACTTTATATGGAGGAATAAACCTCATTTTTAAAGAAAAGTAGTCATATGTAGCATCCAAGGTGAGGGAGGGTTGAATGCTCTGGATTTTAAAACCTCTAATATAATATTTAAGATTAAATGGATACAAAACTATTTAAGAAATAAGGATTGCATTTGGAATATAATCCCTAATTTAATATTCCAATAGATTGATGGTCTAGAATTCTTACTCAAATGCAACTTTGATCTGGGTTAAATCCCTATTAAGCTTGCAAACTTTCATTAACAAGTACTTCTAACTTGGAACCTCATGTGCAAACACAATTTTCTCCCACAGAGGTATATAATCTGGAATAATAAAGACAAAATACAAAAACACGTCTTTGTTTTTCCAGAACTGGTTTGACAACAACATTATTTGGTTTAAACAATTATTGAATAATGATGGACAACTATATGATTATCCAGAATTTATTAGAACACTCAATGTTACATTCACTCCTGAGGAGTATCAAATTGTTGTTAGAGCTGTCCCTAAAGGTGCTATTCTTCTTTTGGGAGATTATAACAATACTCCAAGTGCAACTGTTGAGGATTTTGTAACCTCAATAAAATTTGAAGGAATTTACATTTTAAACTCTAAATGTAATAACATGTATATAAGGAAACTATGTCAATATGTTACTATTCCCTCTGCTAAAATGTACTAGAATGCAGCCCTAGGACAAGTGAACTGGAACAAAGCTTCGTTGTTATCTGGTAAATATTGTATATCTAATAAGGTGAAAGAAGTATCATACAAACTCATTCATAGAATCTACCCGATAAAGACCTTTATTATACACAGATTTAAAATAGCTATTGATAACGAATGTGTATTTTGTGGTTGTGACCCAGAGACTCTTGACCATTTATTTCGGGAATGTTGGTGTGAGTTAGATTTTATTTTAAAAGAAACAACTATTAATGTTAATTTTAAAGACTTTGATATTATGTTTTATGTTGATCCAAATTATATGAACCCCGATTTAACCCCTTTCATTATTAATTTGTTTATCTGTCACGACATCCACCGAAGTCTACTCCTCTCCTTGTTCGCCGTCACCGGCTTTCTAGCCATCGCCGCTCCATTTTTCAATTATCCATTTGTCTTGTCTGGTTTCCATACACACCTGGTTTTCATTTCCCCAATCAATCTAATTGTATTTAACCCTCTGTTTCCCATCATGTCTTGTGTGTAATTGTTTTCATGTCATACGATGTTCTTTAGCGCTTTACTTTATTTGTTCCGTGTTTTTGAGCGCGTTTGATTTGTTGTGCTCCCGTTTTGGAACTTTAATAAAGTGCACTTTATTTATCATACTCTGCTCTCCTGCACCTGACTTCGTCTTTAGACACACATGACATTATCTTTCTTGGAAAATTCTTTGTCCATTAAAGGAAGTGGGCAGAGAACAAACCCCTCTTCACATTGTTTGAGATATAATTTAAATATTATTTTGAAATGATCAGTAAATGTAAAATCAAAAAAGCAATACGCACCATAAAAGTATTCAACAAATTGAAAATGAGTCTTGATATGTAGTACCTCTGTCTGTAAGGTTTATGTACTCTTGTTTGTAAATTTCAGTTTTTTTGTATTTGTTGTGTTCATAATAAAAATAAATAATAATACAATAAAATAATAATAACTGGTAGCCTAGCTAGCTAGCTTGCTAACAAATACAAACATTTCCTTCACTTCAGGGAGTTTTTTTTAACCCCTATCAAGCATCAAGGTGAAAGCTAACATTTTAAAACATTTGGGTATATTTTGTATTCCCGGTTAATATAGCTAACGTTAGCTAACTCGTTTAGCTAGCAACTTGGCAAGCTAGCTTGTTCCAGTTAGCGTTCTCGTCATGAATTAAGCAGGAAGTGTCACTGGTCATTGTATTTTGTGTTTTTGTTATATGTTTGGGTAGGCCAGGGTGTGACATGGGTTTATATGTTGTTTTTCGTATTGGGGTTTGTAGTATTTGGGATCGCGGCTAATTAGGGGTGTTGTATAGGCTTGGCTGCCTGAGGCGATTCTCAATTGGAGTCAGGTGCTTATCGTTGTCTCTGATTGGGAACCGTATTTAGGTAGCCTGAGTTCGCTTTGTATTTTGTGGGTGTTTGTACCTGTCTCTGTGTAGTAGTCACCAGATAGGCTGTAATTGTTTCACGTTTCGTTTGTTGTTTTCGTATTTCAGTTATTTCATGTACCGTTTTCATTCATTAAAGTCATGAGTAACCTACACGCTGCGTTTCGGTCTGACTCTCTTCTTACAACAGACGAACGTCGTTACAGGAAGAGTAGCTACCTTGGGTATGGTTATGTGAAATGACAATTTCTTGCAATATCGACACAATTTTAATGAATGATTTACGGATTGACAGTCTGGAGTGGTTTACAGACCAACACTACCACCATGTTGCGTCTGGACTGCGAGGGACACTGTCGACATCACTAATGACTCAATCGCATCCATCGGCGATAACAAACAGGGCAGGAAGAGGTATTGAGAGTGTGCAACTTTTTTATGGAAAACGTGTTGTGATTGTAGCTCTTGATTTGCTATGCTGCATTTTTTCAAACAGAAATAGCCGAGATGTCCTTTGCATTAAATATACAAAGGACATATGTTTGCTTTTCAGTGCCTTGTAGCCTCCTATTGAATATAGTTCAAATTTATTCTCAATTATGTGAAGAAGCACAATGATTTTAGGCACCTGAATAGGCAAAATAGTTTGGGCACCAAACGTTAAAAATGTGTTGGATTTAGCTCATTTTTGATCAGACATAGGGTACCAATCAAAACACATCTACTCATTCAAGGATTTTTCTTTATTTTGTTGTAGAATAAAAGTGAAGAGATAAAAACTATTAAATAACACATATGGAATCATGTAGTAACCAAACAAACCAAACAAATCAAATAAATATATTCTTCAAAGTAACCACACTGTCACGATCGTCGTATGGAGTAGACCAAAGCGCAGCGCGTTTAGAATACATTCTTCTTTATTTAATGAAGAACACTTAAACAAAAACAACAAAACGAATAAGACGAACGTGACCGCTATATAAACAATGTGCAAACGTGCAACATAACATAGACAATAACCCACGAAATACCCAAAGAAGATGGCTGCCTAAATATGGTTCCCAATTAGAGACAACGATAAACACCTGCCTCTAATTGAGAACCAATCTTGGCAACCATAGAGCAACCTAAACACCTAGATGAAAACAACCCCATAAATCTACAAAACCCCCTAGACAGTACAAACACCCTAGAATAAGCCAAAACACACATCACCCATGTCACACCCTGACCTAACCAAAATAATAAAGAAAACAAAGAATACTAAGGTCAGAGCATGACAGTACCCCCCCACAAAGGTGCGAACTCTGGCTGCAAAAACCTAATCTAAAGGGGAGGGTCCGGGTGGGCCTCTTTCACGGCGGCGGCATGGGTGCTGGACGTGGACCCCACTCCACCATAGTCTTAGTCTGCTTTTGTGGCCTCCGAGGAACGGCGACCCTCTCCGCCAACCTAAGACTGGCAACCCTACTAAAAGGGCCCCACTGGACTGAGGGGCAGCTCCGGACTGAGGGGCAGCTCCTGACTGAAGGGCAGCTCAGGACTGAAGGGTAGCTTAGGACTGAGGGGTAGCTCAGGACTTATTATAGGCAATCTTGAAATATTTCGTAGTGACGTTGCGCGTTTTGGAAGCATTTTTTTCTGGATCAAATGCGCCAAATAAATGGACATTTTGGATATATATGGACGGAATTAATCGAACAAAAGGACCAATTGTGATGTTTATGGGACATATTGGAGTGCCAACAAAAGAAGCTCGTCAAAGTTAAGGCATGTTTTACATTTTATTTATGCGTTTTGTGTAGCGCCTGCAGCGTTGAAATATGCTACCCTCTTTGTTTACTGTTGTGCTATCATCAGATAATAGCTTCTTATGCTTTCGCCCGAAAAAGCCTTTTTAAAATCTGACATGTTGGCTGGATTCACAACGAGTGTAGCTTTAATTGAGTATCTTACATATTTGATTTTTATATCTTTTTTTTTTATTTGCCGCGCTGCATTTTCCCTGGCTTTTGCCCAAGTGGGACTTAACCGTCCCCTATACCAACAGTGTTACTCATTTCCTAGACAGCCGCAATTCTTCATTGCACAAAGGAATAACCTCAACCAAATTCCAAAGACTGGCGACATCCAGTGGAAGCGGTAAGAACTGAAAACAAGTGCCTAAGAAATATCGTTTCCCAGTGAGAACCCACTGAACAGACAGCGATCTAAGAATCTGAACGGTTAGTCCTCTGGGTTTTGCCTGCTACATAAGTTATGTTATACTCACAGACATAATTCAAACAGTTTTAGAAACTTTTGAGTGTTTCCAAATTCAAATCTACTAATAATATGCATATCTTATATTCTTGGCATGAGTAGCAGGAAGTTGAAATTGGGCACGCTATTTATCCAAAAGTGAAAATGCTGCCCCCTATACCTTAAGAAGTTAACACTTTTTGGGTTACTACATGATTCCATATGTGTTATTTCATAGTGTTGATGCCTTCACTATTAATCTACAATGTAGAAAATAGTAAAAAGAAATAACTTTTGACTGGTACTATATATATCCCCTGATATTTACCCTTTTCGCCCAGTACAAACTGTTTCTGACTGTGGAGCTTTCCTTTGCGCAGCATGGAGTGAATCCTTACTACTGCTACACATGGCCTCATCTGACATCGGAACAGTTAATTCAGCCTTTACTGCCTTGACTTTCCTCAATAACAACCTGGTCTCAGAGTATTTTGTATTTTTCTTTACGTAAATCTGAGCTAGTCCATTTAGTATGTTACGTTTGGCATAATTGGCAGACAGTTACTTAAGGCAAAAACTAAAGGAAGGTGGTTAGTCGAAGGTGTATGGGTGGTTGTTTAACATGAATTCTAATCTCATCACGGATAACTTTAACTTTTCAACTACTTACAACTTTTTAAATACTTTGCAACTACGAAGCATGTTAGCTAACCCTTCCCCTAACACTAACCTTAACACTTTTAGCTAATTGTTCATCTAACCTAAACTATTTTAGCTACCTCTAACATTAACCCTTTAACCTAACTCTTAACCCTAACCCCTAGCTTAGCTAATGTTGGCGAGCTAGCTAGAATTCGTAACATATCATATGTTTTGCAAATTCGTAACATTTACTTTTTGCAAATTCATAACATATTGAACGTTTTGCAAATTTGTAACATATATGACGAATTGTAATTCACAACATATCACAAAAAATTGTCATCCACAAATTAATACATACCATACAAAACGTATACATACTGTATCATACTAAATAGAGTGTCTCGGAGTTACAGAATGATAAGAAATGCTCTGAGACCAGGTCTTAAATAAATATGGTTTCTACTGACTCCTTGTGGATTTCCGTAACTCAATAAGAACAACATTCTCCTTCAATACTAACAAATGCCAACATGAGTTTTGACTTTTGAACCATACATAAACATGATTATATTTATGTTCAGTAAATTCATAATGTTTGTTATTATATCATTAACACTTCACTCTATGTATAAGCATGTGCAAGCAAACAAGCTGCAACAAGTTAAGCCGATTCGTTCAGCTCTTTTGAAATGGTCAGTTACAGAAATTCAGATAGACGTTTGACCAGATAAATTCAGCAAGATGTTGAGACCATAACTTTACTCTTCTTTAAGTCACCACGGAGAGAGAGAGAGCGACTCAGCAATTAGCCTACCATTTATTTGTATTTTATTATGTGTTCTAAAAAGGGAGGAAAATTCAATCACAAGAATCCATTTTTATAGACTATATACTGACGCACACACAGCGCATTGCGCAAACAAAACAACCCTCGCAATATGAATTGGAATTACATGGGTCAATTACTGAACTTTTTTTGAACAAAGATATTTAAATTGAAAGATACTGTCTCTGGCAAACATGGTTATACACCCAACAACATTACATGGGGCGGCAGGGTAGCCTAGTGGTTAGAGCGTTGGACTAGTAACCGGAAGGTTGCAAGTTCAAACCCCCGAGCTGTAACTCGGGGGTTTGTAACTCTACCAATGTGTGTATATGCTTATGTGGGCCTGGAACAGATCACATCAGAAAGACGTGGTAACCTCCCTAAAATGCTCTCACAATGAGAGATGTTTTTGATTGATAGATTAAATATTACGCATTTTCGATGTCTAATGATGATTTTTCATTCAGATCTTTTTTGTAGATTATAGGGCTGCACTGTGTTTTGAATGCTTATGTATATCTACATTTTCGTACATTTAATTACAATCTTTGTCAGATGTCAAAAGAAATAAAATCCCAAAGCATCTATTTTTGTAGGCTTTACTGTGCAATAGGAAGTAAATAAATGCAGCAAAATTTCGGACATTTCCTACATGTGTCACGCCCTGGTCTAAGTATTTTGTGTTTTCTTTATTATTTTGGTCAGGCCAGGGTGTGACATGGGTTTATTTATGTGGTGTGTTTAGTCTTGTTTTTTTTGTAGGTATTGGGATTGTGGTATAGTGGGGTTTTATAGAAAAGTCTATGGTTGCCTGAAGTGGTTCTCAATCAGAGGCAGGTGTTTATCATTGTCTCTGATTGGGAACCATATTTAGGCAGCCGTATTCTTTGAGTGTTTCGTGGGTGATTGTTCCTGTCTCTGTGTTAGTTTGCACCAGATAGGCTGTTTAGGTTTTCATGTTACGTTTGTTGTTTTGTATTGTTCGTGTTTATTCGTTTTATTAAACATGTATCAAAATTATCACGCTGCATTTTGGTCTGATCCTTGCTACACCTCCTCTTCAGAGGAGGAGATAGAAGAAAACCGCAACAACATGTCATCATGACACCTAAATGCTATTTTTCAAGTTTATTCTGCTAATCTGCTAATCTGTGTATCTGTATTTCTATATGTATTTGTAAGTATACTGTAACAATTGTTGGTTCACTAATGTTTTTATTACCACTATGTACTGCCCTCACACATGTGTGGGCAATTGTAATTATCACCTAGGCGGGTGGGGTGAATACAGGCTATTCATAAAAGACACCTTGTCCTAGAGAGATTTACGTGGTTATCAAAATGTTCCAGGGTAGCCTACAGGAAACTAAGTCCTTATTTTGAGTGTTTCTAAAATCCCCTACATGAGAAATGAATGATGAAAAAACAATTGGAACCATTTCCCTGTTTGACTGCTAGGTTTTATGGGTATTATGACTCATACTCTATACGTCAGATTTAGAAACATAAAACAGTGTTTTTTTCCCATTTTCTTTTATTGTATTAAAAACCAAACAGCCTTGCTTCCTCTCAATGAAGGCTGTTTTCTTTGTGTCCTTCCCAATGTAATCAAATAGGCTAGTTTTAAGACCGTTGATAAAGTGTTTGGCTTGTGAGACTGCTTGGAAATAAATCTTTATCACCAAAGTTTTTTCAAATATCAGCTTTGAGAGGAGAAAAACAGTGAGCTGGCATTCCCTATTTATCTATGTATTGTAGGCAGGCCTACATTATTTTATTCATGATTTGGTCATGCGTAAAACCCCTTCCTTGATGGAGACTACATGCCCATCATATATATATATATATATATATATATATAAAAAAAACATTGAAGCCATGCAATTACTTAAAACAGTGGTTCCCAAACTTTTTATAGTCCCCCTTCAAACATTTTTGCCATCAACATTTATTAAACATGAGAATGAGTGTTTATGAGTTTTTGTCACAACTTGGCTCATGGGAAGAGACAAAGAGCTCTTATAGGACCAGGGCACAATAATAACATAATAATAATAACTAATTTTGCTCTTTATTTAGCCATCTTAGATATAAAATCTAAAATTGTGAATAACTCACCACAAGCTAATGAGAAGGGTGTGCTTCAAAGGATGCACATAACTCTGCAATGTTGGGTTTTGTCTTAAATAATTTTCCACACACAGTCTGAGCCTGTATTTAGTTTTCATGCTAGTGAGGGCCGAGAACCCACTCTCACATAGATAGGTATGAGGTTGCAAAGGGCATCCGTGTCTTAACAGCGCGCTTTGCCAAGGCAGGATACTCTTGAGCGCATCCCAATCCAGAAATCTGGCAGTGGCTTCTGATTAAATTAAATTTTCACAGAACCGCTTGTTGCAATTTCGATGAGGCTCTCTTGTTCAGATGTCGATAAGTGGACTGGAGGCAGGGTATGAAAGGGATAATGAATCCAGTTGTTTGTGTCATCCGTTTCGGGAAAGTACCTCCGTAATTGCACATCCAACTCACTCAGGTGCTTCGCTATATCACATTTGACATTGTCCGTAAGCCTGAGTTAATTTGCACACAAAAAAATCATACAATGATGGAAAGACCTGTGTGCTGTCATTGTTAATGCAGACAGAGAAGAGCTCCAACTTTTCAATCATAACCTCAATTTTGTCCCGCACGTTGAATATAGTTGCGGAGAGTCCCTGTAATCCTAGATTCAAATTTAGGTGAGAAAAAACATCACCCAGATAGGCCAATCGTATGAGAAGCTCGTCATCATGCAAGCAGTCAGACAAGTGAAAATTATGGTCAGTAAAGAAAACTTTAAGCTTGTGTAAATACTTTGGCCCCTGATAACCAGCGCACTTCTGTATGTTGTAAAAGTGTTACATGGTCTCTGCCCATATCACTGCATAGTGCAGAAAATACACGAGAGTTCAGGGGCCTTGCTTTAACAAAGTTAAGCATTTTCACAGTAGTGTCCAGAACGTCTTTCAAGCTGTCAGGCATTCCCTTGGCAACAAGAGCCTCTCGTGGATGCGGCAGTGTACCCAAGTGGCGTCAGGAGCAACTGCTTGTCTACCTGTCATAGCTTTTGCTCCATCAATACAGATACCAACACATCTTGACTATTTGATGTCACAAAGCTGTCCAGTACTTATATATATATCCTCTCCTGTAGTCCTGGTTTCCAGTGGTTTGCAGAAGAGGATGTCTTCCTTAATTGACCCCCCATAAACGTAACAGACATATACCAGGAGCTGTGCCAGGCCCGCCACGTCTGTTGACTCATCCAGTTATAACGCATAGAATTCACTGGCATGTATGCAAAGCAGTAATTGTTTCAAAACATATCCTGCCATGTCACTGATGTGTCGTGAAACAGTGTTGTTTGATAAAGGCATTGTCTGTATAGATTTTTTGGCCTTTTCCCCTGGCATTGTCACAGCCATATCCACGTCTGCAGGAAGAATTAAGTTCTCCACAATAGTATGGGGCTTGCCTGTCCTAGCCACTCGGTAGCTCACCATATAAGACACTTCTAGCCCCTTCTTATTAATGGTATCTGTTGCTTTAATACATGTCTTGCTACTCAAAAGTTGTCTAAATTCTTGCTCAAAAAACTCCTGTGGCTTATTTTTCAAATTGGCTGATGGTTTAATTTTATTTTTGGCAGTTCAACGAGGCTACACCCAAATGTATAGCCCCGTTGGAAAATACAAATGGACTGTATGAAAATGTGAAGACACTTTTTCACATTTTTATTTGGCGTACCCTCGATGGCATTCCCAGCTTGGGAATACCTTACTTAGAACAATGTGGACCGCAAACAGGTTTAAATTATCATATTTAGCAAAGATAGGTCTACATTTTGTTAATTTGTTTCTGTAAGCTGTTTACAAACTATACTGGACTAACATTGGAATTTGAGTTGATTCCAAGGCAATACATAAAAGACCGTCAATACACAACTTCAAGCAACCATAAATTTGGCCAGCACGTTCTGATTGGCCACCCACAACTTGTTCATTCATTAAAACCCAGCCCTTTCGCGCCAACGTGTACTTGTGAAAATAGCTCAAATATTTATGACACACCCCCGAAACTATAGAGCTCGAACCTATCGCCCGGTGCTTAGATTGATCATTGCAAATAGAGCCCTTTATATCGGAGTTCTCTCGAGAATGCAATGTATATTCATGGCATGAGGCTAGTAGCATAGCATTTCTGCATTGAATACAGTCCTTTGACATCAAAAAGTACATCTATGGCAGCACCCAAGGAGGGCTTGAACTGCCTAGCTCTCCAGTAGATTCTGTGGTGACGTAGTGTCCCCATGAGGGACAGAACCCTGAGCCAATCATGATCATGGCACAACCAGAGAATATTAACAATGCCTATGCTCTGTTCTTTCACTGGCTGGTCCTCCACCTCAGAAAACACTGAGCTAGGCTGAAACAGCTGCATTTTGGAGATGCCTTACTCAAAAAAAGAGACCAAGTTTGTATGCTGCTCTATTAACTCAATATTATTTCTTTACGTTGTTGTTTGCTGAACGGATATGTGACACAAATTAATGCCAGAATTACATGTCAAACAGACCATTTACTATCGTTTTTTCTTTCAAAGCAGCTTCTGCCCCACCTGCCCTGAATGACAGGTCGCCACTGCAAAGGTGAAATGAAAGGCATAAACAAATAACTACTAATGAATGAGATGTGCAAATGCATTCATTTTCTTTTTTAGTACGAGTGTGAATTATATATCACATATTTATCTTAGATCTATATTGCATCTTGTTTTCAAGATCAATGCACACTGTGGCATCATACTGGTCTGGTCACAAGACTTCTATTCTTCACTTGGCTTCATTGAGAATACCGTACTGCTCCAAGATTCAATTGCAAGGGTGATCCAATGAATACCTAGTGCTGCCCCTATTTCCTGATCAATGTCACTGTGGTTATGTGGGGGCAAATAAAGAGATGCCAATCACGACCTTGTTAGCCAAGCCTCAAAGGTGATGATGACTTATTTCCCTTTGTCCCCGTGAACATGTCCCTGTGAAGGTGTTTCCACAGTCCTATGAAATAATGCTAAATGAATCTCAATGACACTGAGAGAAGTTTCTACTGAGAACAGCAGGCACAGTGGGGGAGCCATCTAAACACTGAGTGTGCACATGAGGAAGAAGCACAATAATATCTCAAAGACTGTGAGGGCAATATAAAGGAATATGGTATGTGCATGCACACAAAATGTGCCTTTAAAGTGCATTCTGTAACATTTTTGTTGCCAGATTCAAGTTCTAAATGGGGGATGCGTAAGGTAATATATTTACAAAATAACTAAGACATGTAACAAAACAAAATAACAAAACTCATGTCTTTGACATGACCAGCTTCAGTTTGTGCACGAAGTGTGCCAGACATACAGTTGCGATGCATGGTTCCATCATCGGTGCAGTTCTCCCTCCCCAAGATGAGCCGTCTTACAAATCTCTCTGCTGTTTAATCCCACTATCACACTTTAGCAGTAACATGAAAAATACATTTTCCCTCTAAGCTCTAACACTGAAGTTCTTTTTTTGACACATGCCTAAGGTTCTTTAGGAACACTTAATCAAGCCTACAAGGTCATTGTATTTCTAGGGAGCACTCGGAATGGTACAAGCAGATAAAACTTAAATGTTCAATTTAGCTTCCTTGCCAAACCCCTTAGTTCAATACGCAGGGCCTTATTCAATGTCATAGTTCTCTCTCTTGGTGGGTGTGTCCAAGGCATGGCCTTTCAGTGTGATTCAGTGCAGACTATAGTGTCTCGCAAACCAAACTCTGTTTTTGCTGAATGTTTTATCCAGTTGTGCAATGACATAATTTAAGGTATTCTGATTTGTTTTTCATCACTTTCTGTACTCCCTTTGGTAGCAATTAATATGAGTAGGAAAAGTAGTGGCTAAGCTCCCTGTTTTTCAGTATCCCTTGCTAGGCAGTGAAGATAGTGCCATAGTCTGTCTGAGAACTCTTTTGTCTAATTACCTTATCTTTACTTGTGGTTTCCTTTGAAGATAGCTGCCCCAGTGTGTCCATGGGCATAATCAATTTTACATCCAGTACATGTTCTGAGGAGAATTGCCAAGGCTTTCAACTGCAATGTGTCTCCTTTTTCTCTTTTAATTTATTTCTGAGTAAAAGGTACATAGTTGGATTTGTTATTCATTTGTTATATTTTAATAGATTGATTTGGAATTCAGAAACTTAAAAAATTGTTCAGTCTATTTACACATGTTGTCACGCCCTGGTCGAAGTATGTATGTTTTTCTTCATTTATTTGGTCAGGCCAGGGGGTGACATGGGTTATTGTGGTGCGTTATTGTCATGGGGTTTTTGTGGGGTGTCTAGCATAGTCTATGGCTGCCTGAGGCGGTTCTCAATCAGAACCAGGTGATTATCGTTGTCTCTGATTGGGAACCATATTTAGGCAGCCATATTCTTTGAGTTGTCGTGGGTGATTGTTCCTGTCTCTGTGTTTGTAGTCACCAGATAGGCTGTATAGGTTTTCATGGTCCGTTTATTGTTTTTGTATTGTCCGTGATTTTTCTTTATTAAAGATGTATCGAACTAACCACGCTGCATTTTGGTCTGACTCTCCTTCAAAGGAAGAAAGCCGTTACAGAATCACCCACCACACCCGGACCAAGCAGCGTGGTGACAGGCAGCGACAGCAGAAGCAGCGAAAGGAGGAATGGACATGGGAAGACGTTTTGGATGGCAAGTGTTGTTACACTTGTGAGGAGATACTGGCTGGAAGAGATCGCCTCCCATGGGAACAGGTGGAGGCACTTAGGAGAGCAGAGGCAGCCGGAGAGAGAAGCCGACGATACGAGGGAACACGGTTGTCAAGGAAGCCCGAAAGTCAGCCCCAAAAATGTATTGGGGGGGGGGGGTGGCTCAGGGAGAGTGTGGCAGAGTCAGGGTTTCAGACCTGCGCAAACTTCCTGTGCTTACCGGGGGGGCTAAAGAGACCGGGCAGGCACCGTGTTATGCTATGGAGCGCACGGTGTCTCCAGTGCGGGTGCATAGCCCGGTGCGGTATATACCAGCTCTTCGTATTGGCCGGGCTAGAGTGGGCATCGAGCCAGGTAAGGTTGGGCAGGCTCGGTGCTCAAGAGCTCCAGTGCGCCTGCACGGTCCGGTCTATCCAGTGCCACCTCCACACACCAGTCCTCCGGTGGCAGCTCCCCGCACCAGGCTTCCTGTGTGTGTCCTCGGTCCAGTACCACCAGTACCAGCACCACGCACCAGGACTTCAGTGCGTCCCGCCTGTTCAGCGCTGTCGGAGCCATTCTCCTCTCCTGCGCTGCCGGAGTCTCCCGCCTGTTCAGCGCAGCCAGAGCCTTCCTCCTCTACAGCGCTGCTGGAGTCTCCTGCCTGTTCAGCGCAGCCAGAGCTCCCAGCCTGCATGGAGCAGCCTGAGCTGTCAGTCTGCATGGAGCAGCCTGAGTTGTCAGTCTGCATGGAGCAGCCAGAGCTGTCAGTCTGCATGGAGAAGCCAGAGCTGTCAGTCTGCATGGAGCAGCCAGAGCTGCCAGTTTGCATGGAGCAGCCAGAGCTGCCAGTTTGCATGGAGCAGCCAGAGCTGCCAGTTTGCATGGAGCAGCCAGAGCTGCCAGTTTGCATGGAGCAGCCAGAGCTGCCAGTCTGCATGGAGCTGCCAGTCGGCCTGGAGCAGCCAGAGCTGCCAGTCTGCCTGGAGCAGCCAGAGCTGCCAGTCTGCATGGAGGAGCCAGAGCTGCCAGTCTGCATGGAGCAGCCAGAGCTGCCAGTCTGCATGGAGCAGCCAGGATCTGCCAGTCAGCCAGGATCTTCCAGATCTGCCAGTCAGCCAGACTCTTCCAGACACACCTTGATCTGGCTGACTGGCAGATCTGGAAGATCATGGCTGACTGGCAGATCTGGAAGATCCTGGCAGACCTGGAAGATCCTGGCTGACTGGCAGATCCTGGCTGACTGGCGGATCTAGCTGCTCTGGCTGCTCCATGCAGACTGGCAGCTCTGGCTGCTCCATGCAGACTGGCATAAGCTTTCTCTCAGTGCTGAGCTTCCTCTCAGTGCTGAGCTTCCTCTCAGTGCTGAGCTTCCCCTCAGTGCCGAGCTTCCCCTCAGTGCCGAGCTTCCCCTCAGTGCCGAGCTTCCCCTCAGTCCCGAGCTGCCCCTCTGTCCCGAGCTGCCCATCAGTCCAATGGGGTTCTGGGTGAGGACTACTAGGCCATGGTCGGCGGCGAGGGTGGACTATCCTGGGACGCAAGGAGGAGGAACTAAGACATTGATGGAGTGGGGTCCACGTCCCGAGCCGGAGCCGCCACCATGGACAGACGCCCACCCGGACCCTCCCTATTGTTTTGATGTGCGTCCGGGAGTCCACACCTTAGGGGGGGGGAGTTCTGTCACGCCCTGGTCGAAGTATGTATGTTTTTCTTAATTTATTTGGTCAGGCCAGGGGATGACATGGGTTATTGTGGTGTGTTTTTGTCATGGGTTTTTTGTGGGGTGTCTAGCATAGTCTATGTCTGCCTGAGGCGGTTCTCAATCAGAGTCAGGTGATTATCGTTGTCTCTGATTGGGAACCATATTTAGGCAGCCATATTCTTTGAGTTGTCGTGGGTGATTGTTCCTGTCTCTGTGTTAGTTGTCACCAGATAGGCTGTATAGGTTTTCACGATCCATTTGTTGTTTTTGTATTGTTCGTGGTTTTTCTTTATTAAAGATGTATCGAACTAACCACGCTGCATTTTGGTCCGACTCTCCTTCAATGGAAGAAAGCCGTTACACATGTATTCTGTTTTCGTCAACAGGTTCCCAAGACAAGGCTAGACAAGGCTAGAGAAGGCTAACACATAATTGAGGTTTGTAATCTTATTTTTAAGGACAGAATTACAACTGCAAACAAGGCTGAGCCACTCAGGGGTATTTTGTATTTTGAAGATTTGGGTGTGCCAAATCGACACAAATGATCCTGAAGACCAACACGTCTTTTCAAATTTCTAATCAGTAAGAAAAAGTCTTACACTTTTGGACTATTGTTAATTTCACGATCAGCACAATCCTCTCTCTTCTAACGATGGATCTATTGAACGTTTGCTAAATGAAGTGTTTTGGGAACCCCTTGTCAAAATGCAATGCGCATTGGTGGGATGTGATCCTTCATAAGTTCTATGGTTCATTGTAAAGATCACTTGATATGGGATGGATCAGCTAATACTGAATCACTTGCTGTTTATTTACCTGTCCCTCAGTACATTATCCTAAATTGCAATTCATTGGAGCAGTGTGCATACTAAAAAAATAAGCTTATTAGGTTTAATTAAATAGTTGTTCTCAGGCTCCCCGGTGATTGGGGGAGAGTCATTGATCTGTAGAAAACAAACCTTATTAGTACATATTTGACTGTGATTTGGTTCACAACTAATATGTTCCAGTGCTAGGAAAAATCAAGTGAGAATTTTTGGATAGCAGTAGTTATATCAAGTGATACTCTCAGCATCAATTGGTCCACAATCATGCACTGGACCACTGTAGTTAAACTTACGGAATTGTGATCACCCAAACAGAAATAATGTCCTATTCTTGGTTAAGGTTTTCTTATCATTACCTTTGTCTCAAAAGGGCTGATTCAGGCGTAGGAAATGTATGGCTTTCCTACGCACTTCTCAGTCATTGGTATTCATGCTTACCTTATGCAGGCGCATAATGGATTTTGCAGGCGTGGTTCCCTTGCACAGGCTGAATAACATTTTATTCAACCGCTGAAAACTCTCCCACTTGCTGGCAAACACATTTTCTCATGAAGCTTTAATTCAATTGAGGTGTCAGTACAACTTGTTTAAAAATCGTGTAGATTATTTTTGGCCAATTTTAGGATTAGGGAAGTATGTATGACTCAGAAAAAAGGTTTGGAGAGCATTTATGCACAAAATATATTGATGAATGAAAAATACAGTGGCTTGATTCATCCTGAAAGTTGCCATATTCAAGTTCAATCCATGAACTATTGGAAGGTGAAAAAGTGTACAATAGGGGTTGAACAATAGGCTAGACCTATAAATGTACCCTGATCCTCAATCATCATGGAAGGGTAATGACAATGGTCCAGTCATCGTGTTTTGTTCATCAGACTCCATGTTTAATAAAAGTTTAAAGATTGGAGGGAGTTACTAAGCTAACATATGGAACTGTTTTAATATGGTCATACCATGGATCATTTAGCTATTTGATTTAGAATTTTAGGACCCCTTTAGGTATCCCCAAATAATATATAAATAATATTTGATACAATATTGAATTTGGCCTTTACTACTATAGCTCATAGAACACATTGAATAACACATTGATAAATGGTCAAAATGACATTCCAAATGATACATTTTTTTACTAAGGTTTGAAGTATCTGTCCTATATCTAGGAGAAATAAGATATATCTGGGGGTTTTGGACACACATTTAACCCCTTATTTTATTGGCACAAAACTACCTCCATACTTCCATTCGTTTGTATGGGTTACCTTCAGATGAGTCCCGTCACACATGTGGGGATCGTAGAGCAAAACGGAGAACATCATCGCGAGAGTCTCCCCTTGCCTTAGTTTGTAGGCCAGACCGTTCGGACACTACAGACGTTTTCATCAGAATACCCGATTTTCGTGATGTCTCATTGTTTGATGAACACCGCTGTTGTCACGTGCTCCTTCTCTGGCCTAGGTCACCAGGCTGCTCATTATGGCGCACACCTGTCAACGTCGATACGTGCATCAGCGCATAATGGCACTCACCTGGACTCCATCACCTCCCTGATTACCTGCTCTATATATGTCACTACTTTTGGTTCCTTCCCCAGGTGTCATTGTTTCTGTTTCAGTTTCATGTCTGTGTGTTGTTCGTGTCTCTTGTTTTGTTTATTAAATTATGTACTCCCTGAACTTGCTTCACGACTCTCAGTGCACATCGTTACAGCTGTAGCTCGGTCACCTTCCAGTGTAGAGGCGGAAGGCTAACACAGGCAAATGTGGTGGATTGAGATGCCGCCATTGCAAACAAATGATATTTCCAGCATAACTGATGGATTTTGATTGGGATTTTTGAAAATGTTTTTATTATTATTTAGATTGACGCATGGATTTTCAACTGTTAGGTGTGTTCTGAATTCCGTAATGATTCAAATAGACTACATGTCCCAAATGATTAAACATCTTGTAACACGTTAACCTAATATGAATCCACTATTGCTTGTGATCCTCAGGAACAACCACATGAACGTGACAGAGCAAAGACAGGTAACCTTACGATGTAATGGAATTAAGCTAAATGTAAGGAAACTAACATTAAAGTCAGTGGCAGTGATACATATATGTGGGTATAAGTGAGTAAAGAGTCTGGGCATGTAATTCAAATATTCTAGAAATCATAAATCAGCTCAGGTTTGGCACTAAATTGTAATTTGCGCATGGCTTGGATCTCCAAATATTTCCCCAAGTTATAAGGCCAGCATTTCATAAACATTTCATAAACTTCCCTGTGGAAAGGGTGATATGTTGATATGCTTTAGTTTGCTGCCATATGACTGGTTCCACATTTGTCTCCAGTGATCACAAGGTAAACTAGATCTAAAACAAGTCTCATTCATATTTACAATCACCGTATCCAAACGGCTTACTAATTTACCTAGCTCTTATCAATATCTCTTATCAATTTGTCAATTACAATCCATGGAGAATGGTGTTAATTCTATCAGAAAAGATAAAGCGGTTGTTGTTCCACTTAGAACCGACCGGTTGCTAAACCTTATTCATTGCGTGTATGAGGGAATTAAGTCAGAGTCAGAATTCAGTCAGAATTAGGTCAGAGTTCTGCGTTTCTGTAGATACTCTTCCACCACACTTTAATGTCTTTGATCTCCACCCACAATGAATAGTGGGTGAACAGCACGCCATTCTCATGCTTACGTTCAAGGTCAGAATACGCTAGAGAGAAAAGTCCCTAAAAAGGGAATTACATTCTATTTATGCGCTTAACTCAGGTCGTAATCAGCCCCCAAAGGAACACTGAAATATTCAAATGTATTTCTCAGAGCTCCAAATTAATAAAACATTTACTCTTGCATTTGACGTAGCAACTATTCATGTGACTGCGCTTGAAAATGCAGCTGAAATCAATAATTAGATGAAAACCAAGTCTCTTGTGAATGGTTAGTGTTGTGAAAACGTAATTAGATTTTATGTGTTTAATAAGCTCCAATTCTCTGCAGGGTTGAGCAGTATTTCTGAGATAACCTGCTAATGCTGAAAGACGAGCAATGTGTTGTCAGCATCTGCCTTTTGCAATAAAGCATACACTGACTTTTTTTCACTTAGAGCATATCTTCCTTAACGATTACAGTCTAAACTTGTCATGGTCATCTCTTGGGATGATATCCTAATTCACTATACTGTGCTAATCAGCCATGGTCCCTAACTGTCACAGGGACCAAGATGGACAAATCAGTATCGGCAATTCATGCGGGAGATATTTTCAAAATGACCCTTTTCCCGATGGCCGATGCTGTGGACATGTAGGTTACTGCCCCCTTCCACCCCCCTGGAACCCTCTTCCCCAGAGCTAAAGATCCGTTTCACATTCTGCTCGTGTTTCTTTACCTCTATTTTATTTTATGCACACATATTTGTGGTCACCCTCTCTTCACATTTCTCATTGTCAATCATGAATGACAATTCTTCAAGTTTTACCGGTGAAATGTCCATGCAGCATTTGCATGCCAACCATTTTGATCTTAATCAGTTTTATGGAAATATACATTTAGATCTACTTAGTTATGTACAGTGTTGTTTAAAAGTGGCCGACAGTGTTGTTTTGAATGATGTACAGTGAGTGAATTGTGTTCACAAACCATAGTATACCTGTGTTTTGTTTCAATCAAAGCACATATTTTGCTGCACTGTTGAGTTGTGGCCGTTTGAGAGAAATTCGCACAATAATAAATTAGGTGGTGTTTTTTGTCTTACAGTAACATTCTACTACGCCTTTTTTTTGTTATCTTATTGAACATAAAATCTACATTCAGTGAAGCCGCTCAACATTTACATTACATTCAGTCATGTGACTACCATCCAGAGCGACCCACAGAAGCAACCAGGGTCAACGCCCTGCCCAAAGGCACATCGACAGGTCTCCCACCAAATCAAAACAGGGACCTGGCCCAAACTCCCAACCGCCAGGCCTTCAACCCTACAAGATCACCCCACACTTCATTGAAAGCTGCCCTTCAACTATCTGATACCCCACCAACCTCAATTTTTTTTAAAATAAGAATAAAATACTTCTCCCTCCATTCCAACCCCCCCAAGCCGCTGTCCCCAATGCACCAACAAACAACAAAATGAACAAAAGACAAAAAAGAGAAAAACTACAGAAAACAACAATGCAAAATGCGAGCATGTGTATATGCATGTGTAAACACGTAAAAGCATCTGCGCAGTATTATTCTCAGGCAAACATGCATTGGATGTAACAGCGTTGCCCCTCTGTGTCATTCAAACCAACTTTTTCCTTGAGTTTATTTTGACTTATCTTTGACCGTCATTCTATTCCCTGTCCAGCTACTCCACTCCCACTTGTCTCCATTTCCACATCCCAATCCTCAGCTTCCCTCAGCTCATCCCATCTATCTCTGCTGGGCACCCTCTTCGGATTTCTACACGTAGTATATCTATCAACTATGCTGTGATGTTTAACATACAATTTGAATCTACCTAATCGAATAGAATCCACAGATTGCGTGTTGAATACTTGTACTAAGAGTATTAGTATATTAATAATTGGCTGACCAGGTCTCTCCAGATCTCCTAACAATGCTATTTCTATGGTAAATTTTAGAATAACATTATGGTTTTTCAGCCATTCCTGAAACCGAGACCAGAAACAGGCTGCCTGAGGGCAATATCAGAAAAAATTGTCTATTAATTTTGTATCCTTACAACAAAATCTGCAGAGCTGCGATGATTGTATACACCAAATATTCAACATTTTGTTGGTGGCAAGAATTTTATACAATAATTTTAGCTGAAAAGTACCAAGTCTTGAATCTTGTGTTGTTTTATATTGTCACGCCCTGATCTGTTTCCCCTGTCCCTGTGATTGTCTCCACCCCTCCAGGTGTCACTTATTTTCCCCAGTGTATTTATCCCTGTGTTTCCTGTCTCTCTGTGACAGTTTGTCTTGTATGTTTAGTCAAGTCAACCAGTGTGTTTTTCCCCGTACTCCTTTTCTATTCTCTTCTGCTAGTTTTCCCGGTTTTGACCACTGCCTGACTCTGGACTACTTTCCTGCCTGCCTGATCATCCTGCCTGCCCTGACCTTCAATCTGCCTGCCCTTCGGTACCTATTGGACTCTGAACTGGTTTTGACCTTTTTCCTATACAAGACCATTCTCTTGCCTACCCTTTTTGGATTTATAAATATTGTAAGACTCCAACCATCTGCCTCCAGTGTCTGCATCTGGGTCTCACTGTGTGGCTTGATAGAACGAACTGACCATGACAGACCCAGGAGACTTGGACCAGCTCCGCCACGAGGTCTCCCTGCAGGGAGCCACCATTGGGAGACATGAGGAGTTGTTATAGGGCTTTCTGAAGGGCTCAGTTCCTTGACGGAACGCCACGACCATGTGTTAAAGGCTATTATGGAGCAAATCAGGGAGTTAGCTCAGAGGCTGCCTGCCATCTCTGAAAAAACCCAATCACGTAGTCATTTGTTTCCCTATCTGTGGTGACTTTGTACAGCCTTTCCCTGCTCCCTGAGAACCCCACTTATCTCCTAAGAAGATGGCCACAGCCATCTTCGTTTCCTTCAGACTGATCAAAGATAGCGTATATTATTATTGGACTACGGCAGTTTGGGAGAAACAATCTGCCATTTGTGGTCATCTGGAGGAATTAATGGCAGAGGTGAGAAAGATATTTGAGTCTCCGGTATCTGGGAGGAAGGTGGCCAGTGAACTGCTTGACTTACGTCAAAACTCCCGTAGTGTGGCGGACTATGCTGTTAATTGGAATTGGAATCCAGAGTCTCTTTTCCAGAGTCTCTTTTATGCACAGATTATCTGAGGAGGTAAAGGATGAGCTAGCTGCTCAGGAATTTCCGGTGGACCTCGACTCCCTTATTGCCCTAACCATTAAAATCGATGGACGCCTAAGGTAATGCAGGAGTGAGAGGAGGTCTGGTCTCGGGCACACTCGTGAATCCGGATGTTTCCTAAGGCATCTTTTCTGAGAGGATTTAAAGCCACCCAAGCCCTTTCGTGAATCTACGACGGGTGAGTTGGATACTTCTGAGCCTAGGCAGTTGGGAAGAGCTAGGTTATCAGTTGGGGAATGATCAAGGAGGATGAATAGTAACTGTTGTCTGTGGTGAGGAAGGACATTTTATAGCTACCTGCCCTATTAGGAAACCCTTGTCTTTAGTGGGTACCATTACTTTGGTGAGTCAGACTGGGTAATTAGGGAACTCCATCACCCGCACACCTTTTTTTGTGCTTGTGCTGTGGGGAGACCAATCAAAGTCTCTCCGAGTGTTCATTGACTCTAGGGCTGATGAAGGTTTTATGGATGCCACTATTGCTTTGAAACCTGGTATTCCCACTCAGCGTCTCTCTGTTCCCATGGATGCTAGGGCACTGGACGGATGCTCTATAGGGGAATTCACTCATAGTACTGTGCCCGTTCAATTATGGGTTTCTGGTAACCACAGTGAGACCATACAGTTCCTCCTCCCATTTTCCGCTTGTTTTGGGATTTTCCTGGCTCCAATAGCACCATCCTGTGAATGACTGGACCACAGGTTCCATCCTGGGTTGGAGCCCATTTTGCCATTCCCACTGCCTTCAAACAGCACAGCCTACCCCAAGTCGTCTGCCTCAGGATGTTAGCAAGACTGTGGATGTCTCTGCTATTCCCACTGAATACCATGACCTCCTGGAAGTGTTCAATAAGGCACGTGCTACTTCCCTTCCCCCGCACCATCCTGATGATTATGCCATTGACCTTCTCCCAGGCACTACACCACCTCATGGTCGGTTGTATTCTGTCGGAACCAGAGACCAAAGCTATGGAAGAGTACATAGAGGAGTCTCTGGCCACTGGGGCCGATCTGCCCAAGAACATGTACTTCATGTTGACCGGGTCCTTCAGCCGCCTCCTGGAGAACCAATTATTTGTGAAAGCTGAGAAGTGCGAGTTCCACCGCTCTACTATCACCTTTCTGGGATATGTCTTTGCTGAGGGCAATGTTCAGATTGATGCTGGAAAGGGGAAAGCAGTGGTGGATTGGCCTCAACCAATGTCCAGGGTGCAGTTGCAAATGTTTCTTGGTTTTGCTAACTTCTACCGCCGTTTCATTCGGGATTACAGCACCCTGGCGGACCCCTCTCGGCACTTTCCTCTCCCAAGGTACCGTTCAAATGGTCTCCAGCTGTCGACAAAGCCTTTGTGGATCTGAAGCATCGGTTCACAACAGCCCCATCCTCATCCATCCGGACCCCTCGCATCAATTTGTGGTAGAAGTTGATGCTTCGGATGTTGTAGTGGGGGCCATCCTGTACCAGCGATCTGCCCAGGACTAAAAAGTTTCATCCCTGTGCCTTCCTGTCCCATTGTCTCAATCCTGCAGAGAGGAACTACGACGTAGGCAACCGAGAACTCCCGGTGGTTAAGATGGAGTTGGAAGAGTGGAGGCACTGGCTGGAAGGAGCGGAACAGCCATTCTTGGTCTGGACCAACCATAAAAACTTGGAATATCTCCATACAGCCAAGCGCCTCAACTCCAGGCAGGCCCGGTGTTTACCAGATTCAACTTCACCATTTCTTACCACCCAGGGTCAAAAAATGTGAAGCCTGATGCTCTCTCCCACCTATACAGTTCCTCTGCCACACCCTCGACCTCCGAAACCATTCTCCCTACCTCATGCCTTGCTGCCACTGTGGATTGGGGTATTGAGAACCTGGTTCGTGAGGCGCAGCGCTCCCAACCTGGACCTGAAGAGGGCCCGGCTAACTGGCTGTTTGTCCCTAACCCAGTCCAGTCCTGGAATGGGCTCATTCCTCCAGGCTGACCTGTCATCCAGGGTCCCATCGTACACTAGCCTTCTAACGTTTCCGTTGGCCCACAATGGTTCCTGACGTCTCTGCCTATGTTGCCGCATGCCCTTCGGTACCTATTGGACTCTGAACTGGTTTTGACCTTTTGCCTGTACACAACCCTTCTCCTGCTGACCCCTTTTTGGATTAATAAACATTGTAAGACTCCAACCAGTCGTGAAGAGGGCACGACAAAGCCTATTCCCCCTCAGGAAACTAAAAAGATTTGGCATGGGTCCTGAGATCCTCAAAAGGTTCTAAAGCTGCAACATCGATAACTGGTTGCATCACTGCCTGGTGCGGCAATTTCTCAGCCTCTGACCGCAAGGCACTACAGAGGGTAGTGCGTACGGCCCAGTACATCACTAGAGCTAAACTGCCTGCCATCCAGGACCTCTACACCAGGCGGTGTACAGAGAAAGGCCCTAAAAATTGTCAAAGACCCCAGCCACCCCATTCATAGACTGTTCTCTCTACTAACACATGGCAAGTGGTACCGGAGTGCCAACTCTTGGACAAAAAGGCTTCTCAACAGTTTTTACCCCCAAGCCATAAGACTCCTGAACAGGTCATCAAATGGCTACCCGGACTATTTGCATTGTGTGCCTCCTCCCAGCCCCTCTTTTTACGATGCTGCTACTCTCTGTTTATTATATATATACGTAGTCACTTTAACTATCCATTCATGTACATACTACCTCAATTGGGCCGACCAACCAGTCCTCCCGCACATTGGATAACCGGGCTAACTGCATTGTGTCCCACCCACCAGCCCCTCTTTTACGCTACTGCTACTCTCTGTTCATCATATATGCATAGTCACTTTAACCATATCTACATGTACATAGTACCTCAATCAGCCTGACTAACCTATGTCTGTATGTAGCCTCGCTACATTTATAGCCTCGCTACTGTATATAGCCTGTCTTTTTACTGTTGTTTTATTTATTTACCTACCTATTGTTCACTTATTGGTTAGAGCACTATTGGTTAGAGCCTGTAAGTAAGCATTTCACGGCAAGGTCTACACTTGTTGTATTCGGCGCACGTGACAAATAAACTTTGATTTGATCTGCCTCCTGTGTCTGCATCTGGTTCTTGCCTTGATATATATATATATATATATATATATATATATATATATACACAAACCCTGTGCCATGGAATCGGTACATCAAAAATCTCTCTTGAGTTCAACCATAATATTTGGTCTATCTTTTCAAGAAGATGAAATTGGAATTGTAACCAGGTCTACAATGCTTCTTTGAAAGATACTTTGAAAAAGGTTTCAAGGTTTCAATTTATTGAAAATGAGACATGGCAATCTGCACAAAGGCAAAAATCAATTTTTAAACAATGGATAAGCTTTTCTCAGTAATCTACTTGAGAACCATTTTGGGTTCAAGTAAATCTTTGGTATAAGTGAAGCTTTTAGAGAGGTTTAGTGCATTTATATTTAATAATAACCCACCCAGTTCATATTGATTTTATAGCTAAAGAGTGCCTGTCTGGTTTAGCATCCCAGATAAGGTTAAATATTTTTTGCTCATATGATTTGAAAAACGAATAATCAGGAGTAGACAGTGCCATAAGTGAGTAAACTGAGATATAACTAAGAAGTTAATCGGTATAATTTTTTAATAAATAGACAGGTATTTACCTCTCCATGGTTGCAGGATTGTGTCTATTGTTTACTACATTTCTATTGACATTCATTGTGGAGAGCTCATTTATGTCTTTTGTGATATGAATACTAACTATGTCTACTTCACCGTCAGCCCTTTTTATAGATAAACTGCAGGGTAATGTAAAGGTTGTATTTATAAATATCCAATAAGTTGGTACACTTAGCATAATCCGGTTTTAGTCCAGAGAGTCCAGAAAAGTTATTTTCAATGAGACATTGCATGGATCTAGCTTGCGGACTTAATATAAAACTTAAGCCTTGGATTTCTAATCCTCCAATGTTATTTGATCTGATTTTAATAGCTAGCATTTCGATGGCCATAACAAATTGTTATGGTGACAGTGGACACCCTTGTTTAACTCCTTTTGACAATACAAACTATCTGAGAACTAGCCACTATTTACTATTTTACACCTGGGGTTGCTATACATAACTTTAACCCATTGAATAAGAGACACAACGAAATGGAGAAAAATACAGGCATTTATATATAAAATCCAGTCTTACTTCATCAAAGACCTTTTCAAAATCCGCTATAAACTATATACTGCATGGCTTATTAGATGTTTCATGTTGTTCTATTATTTCTAGTAGTATGTGTAATATCGTCAATGTATCGTTCATTTTTTTTTTTAACTGTCTGATCAGGAGGAACAATACCTGGTAAAACATTTTTCATTCTGAGTGTCATGTATTTTGCTAGTATTTTGCGTCACAACATTGAAATGTAAGAGGCCTCCAGTTGTTTTTGATGAACTGGATCTTTATATTTGCTACCTGGGTCTTGTTTAAATAGTTGTGAAATCAGAACTTCCTGCTGATTGCCTGACAGACTACCGTTTCTGAAGACAAACAATGTATATGAAATGCTTCAGTCTGGTTTTTGACCGCATCACTCCACTTGTGAAGGTGGTAAATTACCTTTTAATGGCGTCAGACCAAGGCTCTACATCTGGCCTCGTGATCCTAGACCTTAGTGCTGCTTTTGATACCATCGATCACCACATTATTTTGGAGAGATTGGAAACCCAAATTGGTCTACACTGAAAAGTTCTGGCCTGGTTTAGATCTTATCTGTCAGAAATATATCAGTTTGTCTTTGTGAATGGTTTGCCTCCGACAAATCAACTGTAAATTTCGGTGTTCCTCAATGTTCCGTTTTAGGACCACTAGTATTTTCACTATATACAGTGGTGCAAAAAAGTATTTAGTCAGCCACCAATTGTGCAAGTTCTCCCACTTAAAAAGATGAGAGAGGCCTGTAATTTTCATCATAGGTACACTTCAACTATGACAGTCAAAATTAGAAAAACAAATCCAGAAAATCACATTTTTAATTAATTTATTTGCAAATCATGGTGGAAAATAAGTATTTGGTCTCCTACAAACAAGCAAGATTTCTGGCCCTCACAGACCTGTAACTTCTTCTTTAAGAGGCTCCTCTGTCCTCCACTCGTTACCTGTATTAATGGCACCTGTTTGAAGTTATCAGTATAAAAGACACCTGTCCACAACCTCAAACAGTCACACTCCAAACTCCACTATGGCCAAGACCAAAGAGCTGTCAAAGGACACCAGAAACTTGTTGTAGACCTGCACCAGGCTGGGAAGACATAATCTGCAATAGGTAAGCAGCTTGGTTTGAAGAAATCAACTGTGGGAGCAATTATTAGGAAATGGAAGACATACAAGACCACTGATAATCTCCCTCTATCTGGGGCTCCACGCAAGATCTCACCCCGTGGGGTCAAAATAATCACAAGAACGGTGAGCAAAAATCTCAGAACCACACGGGGGGACCTAGTGAATGACCTGCAGAGAGCTGGGACCAGAGTAACAAAGCCTACCATCAGTAACACACTACGCCTCCAGGGACTCAAATCCTGCAGTGCCAGACGTGTCCCCCTGCTTAAGCCAGTGAAAAACTTCTTCCATCAGCAAGGGCATTGAAGATGAAACGTGGCTGGGTCTTTTAGCATGACAATGATTCCAAACACACCGCCCGGGCAACGAAGGAGTGGCTTCGTAAGAAGCATTTCAAGGTCATGGAGTGGCCTAGCCAGTCTCCAGATCTCAACCCCATAGAAAATCTTTGGAGGGAGTTGAAAGTCTGTGTTGCCCAGCAACAGCCCCAAAACATCACTGCTCTAGAGGAGATCTGCATGGAGGAATGGGCCAAAATACCATCAACAGTGTGTGAAAACCTTGTGAAGACTTACAGAGAACGTTTGACCTCTGTCATTGCCAACAAAGGTTATATAACAAAGTATTGAGATAAACTTTTGTTATCGACCAAATATTTATTTTCCACCATAATTTGCAAATAAATACATTAAATATCCTACAATGTGATTTTCTGGATTTTTTATTTTTTTATTTTGTCTGTCATAGTTGAAGTGTACCTATGATACAAATTACAGGCCTCTCTCATATTTTTAAGTGGGAGAACTTGCACAATTGGTGGCTGACTAAATACTTTAATGCCCCACTGTATTTTACCTCTTGGGGATGTTATTTGAAAACATAATGTTAACTTTCACTGCTATGCGGATCACACACAGCTGTACATTTCAATGAAACATGGTGAAGCCCCAAAATTGCCCTCGCTAAAAGCCTGTGTTTCAGACATAAGGAAGTGGATGGCTGCAAACTTTTTACTCTTTTACTCTTAAACTTGGACAAAACAGAGATGCTTGTTCTAGGTCCCAAGAAACAAAGAGATCTTCTGTTGAATCTGACAATTAATCTTGATGGTTGTACAGTCATCTCAAATAAAACTGAAGGACCTCGGCGTTACTCTGGACCCTGATCTCTCTTTTGACGAACATATCAAGACAGTTTCAAGGACAGCTTTTTTCCATCTACGTAACATTGCAAAAATCAGAAACTTTCTGTCCAGAAAAATTGCAGAAAAATTAATCCATGCTTTTGTTACTTCTAGGTTAGACTACTGCAATGCTCTACTTTCCAGCTACCCGGATAAAGCACTAAATACATTTCAGTTAGTGCTAAATACGGCTGCTAGAATCCTGACTAGAACCAAAAAATATGATCATATTACTCCAGTGCTAGCCTCCCTACACTGGCTTCCTGTTAAGGCAAGGGCTGGTTTCAAGATTTTACTGCTAACCTACAAAGCATTACATGGGCTTGCTCCTACCTATCTATCCGATTTGGTCCTGCCGTACAAACCTACACGTACGCTACGGTCACAAGACACAGGCCTCCTAATTGTTCCTAGAATTTCTAAGGAAACAGCTAGAGGCAGGGCTTTCTCCTATATAACTCAATTTTTATGTAATGGTCTGCCTACTCATGTGAGAGACGCAGACTCGGTCTCAACCTTTACGTCTTTACTGAAGACTCATCTCTTCAGTGGGTCATATGATTGAGTGTAGTCTGGCCCAGGAGTGTGAAGGTGAATGGATCACTGACGTGATCTTCCTGTCTGGGTTGGGGCCCCCCTTGGCTTGTGCCGTGGCGGAGATCTTTGTGGGCTATACTCGGCCTTGTCTCAGAATGGTAAGTTGGTGGTTGAAGAAATCCCTCTAGTGATGGGGGGAGCTGTGCTTTGGCAAAGTGGGTGGGGTTATATCCTTCCTATTTGGCCCTGTCCGGGGGTATCATCAGATGGGGCCACAGTGTCTCCTGACCCCTCCTGTCTCAGCCTCCAGTATTTATGATGCAGTAGTTTATGTGTCGGGGGCTAGGGTCAGTTTGTTATATCTGGAGTACTCCTCCTGTCTTATCCGGTGTCCTGTGTAAATTTAAGTATGCTCTCTCTAATTCTCCTTTTCTCTCTTTCTCTCTCTCGGAGGACCTAAGCCCTAGGACCATGCCTCAGGACTACCTGGCATGATGACTCCTTGCTGTCCCCAGTCCACCTGGCCGTGCTGCTGCTCCAGTTTCAACTGTTCTGCCTGCGGCTATGGAATCCTGACCTGTTCACCGGACATGCTACCTGTCCCAGACCTGCTGTTTTCAACTCTCTGGAGACAGCAGGAGCAGTAGAGATACTATTAATGGTCGGCTATGAAAAGCCAACTGACATTTACTCCTGAGGTGCTGAGATATCAGCTGATGGCACTCCAATATGTCCCATAAACATCACAATGGTCATTTTGTTTGATTAATCCCGTCGTTATATATCCTAAATGGCCATTTATTTGTCGTGTTTGATCCAGAAAAACACAGGTTCCAACTCACGCTACATGACTACAAAATATCTCATAAATGACCTGTAATGTAGTCCAAACACTTCAAAGAACTTTCGAAATACAACTTTAGGTATTTTTTAACGTGAATAATCTATCAAATTTAAGACGGGATAAACAGCGTTCAATACCGGACAAAAACAAAGAAAGCACGTTCCAGGTCGCACGCACCAAATCATTAGAGTGCACCTGGAGTGACACAGGAAAATAACAGGGCTACTTCTTCATTTCTCTGAAGACAAACATCAACCAATTTATAAAGACTGTTGACATCTAGTGGAATCTATAGGAACTGCTAGGGTATTTCTATTAAAATGGCCTTGCCATAGAAAACCAATGGAAAACAGATCGACCTCAAAAAACAATTCCCCTGGATGGATTGTGCTCGGGGTTTCGCCTGTCAAATCATTTCTGTTATACTCGCAGACTATATTCAAACAGTTTTAGAAACTTTAGAGTGTATTCTATCCAACTCAATGAATTATATGCATATCCAGCCTTCTGGGCCTGAGTGGCATGCAGTTTACTTTGGGCACACTTTTCATCTGGATGTGAAAATAGCGCCACCAAGCCATAAGAAGTTTTAAAGTGGCTAGAGATTTGAGTCAGTATGTCTGTAGCATCAACTCAATGTTAGTGAAGGCTGTTTAACAGTCTGATGACCTTGAGATAGAAGCTGTTTTTCAGTCTCTCGGTCCCAGCTTTGATGCACCTGTACTAACCTCGCCTTCTGGATGATAGTGGGGTGAACAGGCAGTGGCTCGTGTGGTTGTTGTCCTTGATGATCGTTTTGGTCTTCCTGTGACATCGGGTGGTGTAGGTGTCCTGGAGTGCAGGTAGTTTGCCCCCGGTGATGGTTTGTGCAGACCTCACTACCCTCTGGAGAGCCTTATGGTTGTGGGTGGAGCAGTTGCCGTACCAGGCGGTGGTGCAGCCTGACAGGATGCCCTCGATTGTGCATCTGTAAAAGTTTGAGTGTTATCGGTGCGAAGCCAAATTTCTTCAGCCTCCTGAGGTTGAAGATGCGCTGCAGCTCCTTCTTCAGCACGCTGTCTGTGTGGGTGGACCATTTCAGTTTGTCCGGGATGTGTACGCCGAGGAACTTAAAACTTTCCACCTTCTCCACTACTGTCCCGTCGATGTGGATAGGGGGCTGCTCCCTCTGCTGTTTCCTGAAGTCCACAATCATCTCCTTTGTTTTGTTGACATTGAGTGGGCCCTCACCTCCTCCCTGTAGGACGTCTCGTTGTTGTTGGTAATCAAGATAACCACTGTAGTGTCGTCTGAAAACTTGATTATTGAGTTAGAGGCGTGCATGGTCAGGCAGTCATGGGTGAACAGGAAGTACAGGAGAGAGCTGAGAACGCACCCTTGTGGGGACCCAATGTTGAGGATCAGCGGGGTGGGCCACCTGGGTGCGGCCCGTCAGGAAGTCCAGGACCCAGTTGCACAGGGCGGGGTCGAGACCCAGGGTCTCGAGTTTAATGACAAGTTTGGAGGGTACTATGGTGTTAAATGCTGATCTGTAATCGATGAACAGCATTCGTACATAGGTATTCCTCTTGTCCAGATGGGTTAGGGCAGTGTGCAGTGTGATTGAGATTGCTTCGTCTGTTGACCTATTCGGGCGGTAAGCAAATTGGAGTGGGTCTAGGATGTCAGGTAGGGTGGAGGTGATATGGTCCTTGACTAGTCTCTCAAAGCATTTCAGGATGATGGAAGTGAGTGCTACAGAGAAATAGCTCAGTAGTCATTTAGCTCAGTTACCTTAGCTTTATTGGGAACAGGAACAATGGTGGCCCTCTTGAAGCATGTGGGAACAGCAGACTGGGATAAGGATTGATTGAATATGTCCAGAAACACACCAGCCAGCTGGTCTGCGCATGCTCTGAGGACGCGGCTAGGGATGCCGTCTGGGCTGGCAGCCTTGCGAGGGTTTACACATTTTACTCACGTTGGCTGCAGTGAAGGAGAGCCCGCAGGTTTTGGTAGCGGGCCATGTCGGTGGAACTTTGAGTATAACAACAAAGCCTTGATATACCTCAACCGGTTTGCCATCAAGCCCTGGGGGTTTTCCAGACTGAAAGGATTTAATAGCATCAAAAAGGTATTCCTCTGTAATTTGGCCTTATTTTAATGCACCGACAAACGGCGAACATAAACCAACCCTCACGAACACACAGGGCGTAATGAACAAACAAATGCCCACAGACAGGGGGACTTAAACGGTCCAGGGAAAACCCAAGGTAGGCCACCAATACCTCACCCGAAGGCTCCCCACTGTCCTCTTCACCCCAGGGTGACCCGAGGAGGGTAGGACGTGAGCCCACCGAATCAGTTGGTCCCGAACACCAAGCGGCACGTACCTCCGCCCCGCCGGACACTGAGGAGGCGCGGGTTCAGCCCATAACGCCCGCTCGATGTCCGAGTCCACCTCCCATACCACCGGTGCCATCAGCTTTGAGGCCGGAAGGATGGGAGTAGGTTCGGTGGACCTATCCTCCGTGTAAAAAACATGGCACACCTTGCCTGCCGCGGGTTCAGTCTCCTAGCTGCCCGAATATACTCCAGATTTTGGTGGTCGGTCCAGATGAGAAAGGGGTGCTTAGCCCCCTCAAGCCAGTGTCTCCACACCTTCAGACCCCTGACCACCGCTAACAACTCCCGGTCCCCCACATCATAGTTACGCTCCGCTGGGCTGAGCTTACTCGAGAAGAAAGCGCAGGGGCGGAGTTTTGGTGGCGTACCAGAGCGCTGTGATAGCACGGCACCCACCCCAGCCTCGGACGCGTCCACCTCCACTATGAACGCTAGAGAGGGGTCCGGACCCAACACGGGTGCATCCGTGAACAGCGCCTTCAACCTGTAGAAAGCTCTATCCGCCTCTGCTGACCATCGCAACCGCACCGGGACCCCCTTTAGCAGTGAGGTAATTGGAGCCGCTACCTGGTCAAAACCCCGGATAAACCTCCGGTAGTAGTTGGCAAAACCCAAAAACCGCTGCACCTCTTTTACCGTGGTTGGATTCGGCCAATTGCGCACGGCCTTACTGCGGTCACCCTCCATCTCCACCCCCGAGGTGGAAATGCGATAACCCAGAAAGGAGACGGCTCATTTGGAGAACACACACTTCTCAACCTTGACGTATAGGTCATGCTCCAGCAGTCTACCAAGCACCTTGCGTACCAGAGACACATGCGCGGCGTGTGTGGCTGAGTAGATCAGAATGTCATCGATATAAACAACCACTCCCTGCCCGTGCAGGTCCCTGAGAATATCGTCTACAAAGGATTGAAAAATGGCTGGAGCATTTTTTAACCCATACGGTATGACGCAGTACTCATAGTGGCCCAATGTGGTACTAAATGCGGTTTTCCACTCGTCTCCCTTCCGAATACGCACCAGGCTATACGCGCTCCTGAGATCCAATTTTGTGAAGAACTGCGCTCCCTGAAATGATTCCACTGCCGTAGCAATGAGAGGTAGTGGGTAGCTGAACCCCACTGTGATGGCATTTAGACCTCTATAATCAATACATGGACGCAAACCTCCCTCCTTCTTCTTCACAAAAAAGAAACTCGAGGAGACGGGTGAAATGGAGGACTGAATGTACCCCTGTCCCAGAGACTCTGTGATATATGTCTCCATAGCCAACGTCTCCTCTTGGGACAATGGGTACACGTGACTCTTGGGAAGCGCAGCGTTACCCTGGAGATCTATCGCACAATCCCTTCCCGGTATATGTGGTGGTAATTTAGTCGCCTTCTTTTTACGAAAAGCGATTGACAAATCGGCATACTCGGGGGGAATGCACACTGTGGGACCCTGGTCTGGACTTTCCACCGAGGTGGCACCGATGGAAACTCCCAGCCTCCTTCCAGAACACTCCTCTGACCACCCCTGGAGAACCCACTGTTTCCACAAAATTTTAGGATTGTGCCGGGCCAGCCAGGGAATCCCTAACACCACTGGAAACGCAGGTGAATCAATAATATAGAGACTGATACGCTCCCTATGATTCCCCTGCGTTACCATGTCCGGTGGGATCGTGGTCTCCCTGACCACCCCTGACCCTAATGGCCGGCTATCTAGGGAGTGCACGGGAAAGGGAGAATCTATCGGCACAAGTGGAACACCTAAATTAATAGCAAGTCCGCGATCCATAAAGTTCCCAGCTGCGCCTGAATCGACTAGCGCCCTATGCTGGGAAGAGGGAAAAAATTTAAGAAAAAAAAATCAAGACAAACATGTGACCAACAGGGGGTTCTGGGTGAGTCTGGTGCTGACTCACCTGGGGTGATCGAGAAATGTTCCGCCTGCCATCTCGACTCCCAGACGGACCCCCCCAGCACCGATCGGCCATGTGTCCTCTCCGACCACAGTTGGTGGAGAGGGAGCCTCCTCCGGTACCCGTCGGCAAAGCCCCTCCCAACTCCATCGGAACAGGAGTGGATGTGCTGGGTGGTGGAACACACAGGACCCTCTCCGAACGCTCGCGGGCAGCCAGCAGATTGTCCAGTCGGATGGACATGTCAATTATGTCATGTTTTGTCTTATATTGTCTTGTCATTATGCTTTCCCTTCTGTTCGTTTCCCCCTGCTGGTCTTATTAGGTTCGTTCCCTTTTTCTATCCCTCTCTCTCCCCCTCCCTCTCTCTCCTCTCTCTATCGTTTCCGTTCCTGCTCCCAGCTGTTCCTCATTCTCCTAACTCACTCATTTAGTCTTTTCACACCTGTCCCCTATTTTGTCCTCTGATTAGAGTCCCTATTTCTCCCCTTGTTTTCCGCTTCTGTCCTTGTCGGATCCTTGTATGATGTTCGCTGTGCTGTGTCATTGTCTCGCCCTGTCGTGTCTTGTCTCCTTCAGATGCTGCGTGTAGCAGGTGTCTTAGTCCGCTACGGTCGGTGCCTTCCCGAGGCAACCTGCAGTCAATGGTCGAGTCTCCAGTCTGTCCTCGTCACTACGAGTGGATTTAAGTTTTTTCATGTTTTGTTTTCTTCTTTAATTGTCCAGGAGTATTACGTTTGCCATTTACTGGAATAAAGACTCTGTTTTCGCTAAGTCGCTTTTGGGTCCTCATTCACCTGCATAACAGAAGGATCCGACCAAGAATGGACCCAGCGACTACGGATTCTCGTAACACTGCCGTCGAGATCCAGGGAGCTATGCTCGGCAGACACGAGCAGGAATTGTCTGCTGCTCGTCATGCCGTTGAGACCCTGGCCGCTCAGGTTTCCGACCTCTCTGGACAGTTCCAGAGTCTTCGTCTCGTGCCACCAGCTACTTCCTGGTCTGCCGAGTCTCCGGAACCTAGGGTTAATAACCCACCTTGTTACTCCGGGCAGCCCACTGAGTGCCGCTCCTTTCTCACCCAGTGTGATATTGTGTTCTCTCTCCAACCCAACACATACTCAAGAGAGAGAGCTCGGGTTGCTTACGTCATATCACTCCTTACTGGCCGGGCTCGAGAGTGGGGCACAGCTATCTGGGAGGCAAGGGCTGATTGTTCTAACAATTACCTGAACTTTAAAAGGAGATGATACAGGTTTTTGATCGTTCAGTTTTTGGTAGGGAGGCTTCTAGGGCCCTGGCTTCCCTATGTCAAGGTGATCGATCCATAACGGATTACTCTATAGAGTTTCGCACTCTTGCTGCCTCTAGTGACTGGAACGAGCCGGCGCTGCTCGCTCGTTTTCTGGAGGGACTCCACGCAGAGGTTAAGGATGAGATTCTCTCCCGGGAGGTTCCTTCCAGTGTGGACTCTTTGATTGCACTCGCCATCCGCATAGAACGACGGGTAGATCTTCGTCACCGAGCTCGTGGAAGAGAGCTCGCGTTAACGGGTTTTCCCTCTCCGCATCGCAACCATCTCCTTCCTCCGGCTCAGAGACTGAGCCCATGCAGCTGGGAGGTATTCGCATCTCGACTAAGGAGAGGGAACGGAGGATCACCAACCGCCTGTGCCTCTATTGCGGATTTGCTGGACATTTTGTCAATTCATGTCCAGTAAAAGCCAGAGCTCATCAGTAAGCGGAGGGCTACTGGTGAGCGCTACTACTCAGGTCTCTCCATCAAGATCCTGTACTACTATGTCGGTCCATCTACGCTGGACCGGTTCGGCTGCTTCATGCAGTGCCTTGATAGACTCTGGGGCTGAGGGTTGTTTTATGGACGAAGCATGGGCTCGGAAACATGACATTCCTCTCAGACAGTTAGGGAAGCCCACGCCCATGTTCGCCTTAGATGGTAGTCATCTCCCCAGTATCAGATATGAGACACTACCTTTAACCCTCACAGTATCTGGTAACCACAGTGAGACTATTTCCTTTTTGATTTTTCGTTCACCTTTTACACCTGTTGTTTTGGGTCATCCCTGGCTAGTATGTCATAATCCTTCTATTAATTGGTCTAGTAATTCTATCCTATCCTGGAACGTTTCTTGTCATGTGAAGTGTTTAATGTCTGCTATCCCTCCTGTTTCTTCTGTCCCCTCTTCTCAGGAGGAACCTGGTGATTTGACAGGAGTGCCGGAGGAATATCACGGTCTTCAGTCGGTCCAGAGCCAACTCCCTTCCTCCTCACCGGTCATATGATTTTAGTATTGATCTCCTTCCGGAGACCACTCCCCCTCGGGGTAGACTATACTCTCTGTCGGCTCCCGAACGTAAGGCTCTCGAGGATTATTTGTCTGTTTCTCTTGACGCCGGCACCGTAGTGCCTTCTTCCTCTCCTGCCGGGGCGGGGGGTTTTTTTGTTAAGAAGAAAGACGGTACTCTGCGCCCCTGCGTGGATTATCGAGGGCTGAATGACATAACGGTTAAGAATCATTATCCGCTTCCCCTTATGTCATCATCCTTCGAGATTCTGCAGGGAGCCAGGTTCTTTACTAAGTTGGACCTTCGTAATGCTTACCATCTCGTGCGCATCAGAGAGGGGGACGAGTGGAAAACGGCGTTTAACACTCCGTTAGGGCATTTTGAGTACCGGGTTCTGCCGTTTGGTCTCGCTAATGCTCCAGCTGTTTTTCAGGCATTAGTTAATGATGTACTGAGAGACATGCTGAACATCTTTGTTTTTGTCTACCTTGACGATATCCTGATTTTTTTCACCGTCACTCGAGATTCATGTTCAGCACGTTCGACGTGTACTCCAGCGCCTTTTAGAGAATTGTCTCTACGTGAAGGCTGAGAAGTGCGCCTTTCATGTCTCCTCCGTCACTTTTCTCGGTTCTGTTATTTCCGCTGAAGGCATTCAGATGGATCCCGCTAAGGTCCAGGCTGTCAGTGATTGGCCCGTTCCAAGGTCACGTGTCGAGTTGCAGCGCTTTCTAGGTTTCGCTATTTCTATCGGCGTTTCATTCGTAATTTCGGTCAAGTTGCTGCCCCTCTCACAGCTCTTACTTCTGTCAAGACGTGCTTTAAGTGGTCCGGTTCCGCCCAGGGAGCTTTTGATCTCCTCAAGAAGCGTTTTACGTCCGCTCCTATCCTCGTTACTCCTGACGTCACTAAACAATTCATTGTCGAGGTTGACGCTTCAGAGGTGGGCGTGGGAGCCATTCTATCCCAGCGCTTCCAGTCTGACGATAAGGTTCATCCTTGCGCTTATTTTTCTCATCGCCTGTCGCCATCGGAACGCAACTATGATGTGGGTAACCGCGAACTGCTCGCCATCCGCTTAGCCCTAGGCGAATGGCGACAGTGGTTGGAGGGGGCGACCGTTCCTTTTGTCGTTTGGACTGACCATAAGAACCTTGAGTACATCCGTTCTGCCAAACGACTTAATGCACGTCAAGCTCGTTGGGCGTTGTTTTTCGCTCGTTTCGAGTTTGTGATTTCTTATCGCCCGGGTAATAAGAACACCAAGCCTGATGCCTTATCCCGTCTCTTTAGTTCTTCTGTGGCTTCTACTGATCCCGTGGGGATTCTTCCTTATGGGCGTGTTGTCAGGTTGACAGTCTGGGGAATTGAGAGACAGGTTAAGCAAGCACTCACTCACACTGCGTCGCCGCGCGCTTGTCCTAGTAACCTTCTTTTCGTTCCTGTTTCTACTCGTCTGGCTGTTCTTCAGTGGGCTCACTCTGCCAAGTTAGCTGGCCATCCCGGCATTCGAGGTACTCTTGCTTCTATTCGCCAGCGCTTTTGGTGGCCTACTCAGGAGCGTGACACGCGCCGTTTCGTGGCTGCTTGTTCGGACTGCGCGCAGACTAAGTCAGGTAACTCTCCTCCTGCCGGTCGTCTCAGACCGCTTCCCATTCCTTCTCGACCATGGTCTCACATCGCCTTAGACTTCATTACCGGTCTGCCTTCGTCTGCGGGGAAGACTGTGATTCTTACGGTTGTCGATAGGTTCTCTAAGGCGGCACATTTCATTCCCCTCGCTAAGCTTCCTTCCGCTAAGGAGACGGCACAAATCATCATCGAGAATGTGTTCAGAATTCATGGCCTCCCGTTAGACGCCGTTTCAGACAGAGGTCCACAATTCACGTCACAGTTTTGGAGGGAGTTCTGTCATTTGATTGGTGCTTCCGTCAGTCTCTCTTCCGGTTTTCATCCCCAGTCTAACGGTCAAGCAGAAAGGGCCAATGAGACGATTGGTCGCATACTACGCAGCCTTTCTTTTAGAAACCCTGCGTCTTGGGCAGAACAGCTCCCCTGGGCAGAATACGCTCACAACTCGCTTCCTTCGTCTGCTACCGGGCTATCTCCGTTTCAGAGTAGTCTGGGTTACCAGCCTCCTCTGTTCTCGTCCCAGCTCGCCGAGTCCAGCGTTCCCTCCGCTCAGGCGTTTGTCCAACGTTGTGAGCGCACCTGGAGGAGGGTGAGGTCTGCACTTTGCCGTTACAGGGCGCAGACTGTGAGAGCCGCCAATAAACGTAGGATTAAGAGTCCTAGGTATTGTCGCGGCCAGAGAGTGTGGCTTTCCACTCGTAACCTTCCCCTTACGACAGCTTCTCGTAAGTTGACTCCGCGGTTCATTGGTCCGTTCCGTGTCTCCCAGGTTGTCAATCCTGTCGCTGTGCGCGACTGCTTCTTCCGCGACATCTTCGTCGCGTCCATCCTGTCTTCCATGTCTCCTGTGTCAAGCCCTTTCTTCGCACCCCGTTCGTCTTCCCCCCCCGTCCTTGTCGAGGGCGCACCTATTTACAAGGTACGTAGGATCATGGACATGCGTTCTCGGGGACGTGGTCACCAGTACTTAGTGGATTGGGAGGGTTACGGTCCTGAGGAGAGGAGTTGGGTTCCATCTCGGGACGTGCTGGACCGTTCGCTGATTGATGATTTCCTCCGTTGCCGCCAGGATTCCTCCTCGAGTGCGCCAGGAGGCGCTCGGTGAGTGGGGGGGTACTGTCATGTTTTGTCTTATATTGTCTTGTCATTATGCTTTCCCTTCTGTTCGTTTCCCCCTGCTGGTCTTATTAGGTTCGTTCCCTTTTTCTATCCCTCTCTCCCCCTCCCTCTCTCTCCTCTCTCTATCGTTCCGTTCCTGCTCCCAGCTGTTCCTCATTCTCCTAACTCACTCATTTAGTCTTTTCACACCTGTCCCCTATTTTGTCCTTTGATTAGAGTCCCTATTTCTCCCCTTGTTTTCCGCTTCTGTCCTTGTCGGATCCTTGTATGATGTTCGCTGTGCTGTGTCATTGTCTCGCCCTGTCGTGTCTTGTCTCCTTCAGATGCTGCGTGTAGCAGGTGTCTTAGTCCGCTATGGTCGGTGCCTTCCCGAGGCAACCTGCAGTCAATGGTCGAGTCTCCAGTCTGTCCTCGTCACTACGAGTGGATTTAAGTTTTTTCATGTTTTGTTTTCTTCTTTAATTGTCCAGGAGTATTACGTTTGCCATTTACTGGAATAAAGACTCTGTTTTCGCTAAGTCGCTTTTGGGTCCTCATTCACCTGCATAACAAATTAGCTCATCCAAGGAAAGAGCGGTGTCCCGACACGCTAGCTCCATGCGGACGTCCTCCCGGAGACTACACCTGTAGTGGTTGATAAGGGCCCTGTCGTTCCACCCGGATCCTGCTGTCAAGGTACGGAACTCCAATGCGTAATCCTGGGCGCTCCTTTTCTCCTGCCGAAGATGGAATAGTCGTTCTCCAGCCGCTCAGCCATCTGGAGGATGGTCAAACACGGCGCGGAAGCGGCGAGAAAACTCGGGGTAGTGCTCCTTAGCTGAGTCTGGGCCATTCCAAACTGCATTTGCCCACTCCAGAGCACAACCCGTGAGGCAGGAGATGAGGACAGTCACCCTCTCCGCTCCCGAGGGAGTAGGTCTGACGGTGGCCAGGTACAGTTCTAGCTGGAGTAAGAACCCCTGGCACCCTGCTGCCGCTCCATCATAGACCCCCGGGAGCGTAAGACGGAGGGTGCTGGAGTCGGGAGATGGGGAGTCCTGAGGAGGGGGGGCCGAAGGTGGAGAGAGGAGACCGCTTCTCTCCCATCGGTCCATTCTCTCCATCACCAGATCCATCGCCGTTCCGATCCGATGGAGAACGTTGGTGTGATGTAGAACCCTCTCTTCCATCGATGGGAGGGGAGTGGCTGTTGCTCCTGTTGACTCCATTCCTCAGGGTGCGGGATTCTGTAACGATCTGAGTGTAGTGGGTGAGGAGTCAAGCGCAGGAAGCAGAGAGTTCAGGTGAGTGCTATTTTAATGCACCGACAAACGGCGAACATAAACCAACCCTCACGAACACACAGGGCGTAAAGAACAAACAAATGCCCCCAAACAGGGGGACTTAAACGGTCCAGGGAAAACCCATAAAATGGGAAAACACAAAACCCCATAGACGTGCACACAAGTACACTAAACAGATGGTCACAATAATTAATCCCGCACAAGGAACTCTGCGGGCCGGCTGACTAATAAAGCCTACTACCTAATTCAAAACAGGTGCACTCAATCAACACATAAGGAGGGGGAGGAAATAATCAGTAGCAGCTAGTAGGCCGGCGATGACGACCGCCGAGCGCCACCCGAACGGGAAGGGGAGTGTCCTTCGGTCGGAGTCGTGACACATTTAAAGGTATCCCAAACAATAAGGCGATTTACTGAACCTATATTGTGCTGAAAAAAATTCAGTTCTACATTATTTTGTCTTAGTTAAGAATAAATTGTTGAACAGTATACTTTGATTAAATGTCCAATATTCACGTCCACGTGGAAATTCTGTAAGAGCTTTGTGAAGGCCAATTAGATGATGGTCCGATTGCATTCTGTCTCCTACCAATACCCTTTTAAACTTTTGATGCAAGAGAGAAAGGGATCAAGACCACTAGCTTGATTAAGTCTCCTCTATGTAAATCTCACTAGGTCAGGGTTTTTTATTCTCCAAATATACACTATTTCTAATGTGTCCATAATATTTGTGATCTCCATAAGGGCACAGTGATGATAGTTTGTAAAGTGATTTCCTTTTCATTCTACTATACAATTATGTTTGGTTCTGTTAAGTAGGCCTACAATACTATCAGCATGTGATCTTGCAGATATTGATTTATCTTTGATCTAACTTCACTAAATGAGCATCAGCAGCCTGTTCTCTGCACAGCCAAACGAGTAGAGCAGAGACTGTGCGTAAAGTAGAAAATCTTACACATGCGCAGAAACTCCGGACCTTTAGCTATTGGAAAGAGGATTCTAGAGAATCTGGACCCACAGCCACTGTTTCCCGATTCCCTGTTAAATGTATGTGCACAAGTGTTGTGTTACGATAGACGCCACATATACGTTATATATATATATATATATATATATATATATATAATAAATAAAAGAAAGCATCCTGAGTCATTTATGCTCAGAACATTGCATTCATGGAACAGTAGACTTCATAACACAAACTTCCCATCAGTTCAATGTTGACAACTTTACTTCTTCTATCTATCACAACATGACAAAAAAAACAACTAAGTATAGACTCAAGTGTATTAACCCCATGCAAGGGTGACATTTAAAGAACAGTGGTGTTTCAAAACCTGTTCAAATATTCTTCCGAAAAAATACACACAACAAAACAAGGTGACCTTCAAAGAAATTGGTGTCTTCAGTAAGGTGATCAAGCTTAAATAATAGTTATTCAAACTGTTTTTATCGCAAAGTGTTTTTGTTTAGTTCATTTTGTTTATATTCACACAATTCCTTTTTTCACAGAGCAGCTTCGGGTAACAATAAGTTAATAACTACATGATTTATGGTTAATTAATTTAATGAATAATTAATTGATGGGTTTTGAATAACTGATGTAAAAATACCCCAGCTAATTGAAGAAAAAAAAACATTCTAATGGAAGTTTCCACTAATTGGCTTTCTTTATGCTTGACATCTGAACTTTGTATTTCACCTGGAATGAGCTTAAGTCTTCACCTGAATATTGACATATTCAAATGATAAGGCAGCTAATTCATCAGGAACACATAGGCTGTGTCTACACAGGCAGCACAATTCTGATATTTTCCCACTAATTGTTATTTTGCCCAATCACATCAGATCTTTTTCAGAGCTGATCTGACTGGTCAAAAGCCCAATTAGGGAAAAAATATCAGAATTGGGCTGCCTGTCTAAATGTAGCCATGGCCTACACACATACAGTGGTTAGTAAAATTATTGCATCAGGAGCATTGCACAGCCCAAATGGCATTGTTGTGAACAGCCACAGCCACAGCCACAGTAGTGAAAAGTGTCTTTGATGTAAATATACTTTGTATGTCAATATACTCTTCTTCAACCCACTTTATCACACTAGAGCCTACATCTTTACTGATATTTTTCTATGTCGAAATGGGAAGCATAGTGACAGTTCTTAGGACATTTAATAATTTCCGGAAATAATTGCCTCTATGAATCCACTTGAATTTAGACATTGTAAGTTTTGTCTGGGGATAAGTCCCCTACACTCAGCTATTATCTTATGGAATTTGTAAATTGAAAGAATTGGCCAACTTCGTCACTTCAAGATCCATCATCACTCTGACATTTCCATTTTCTCTCCCAGGCATGCCACGATGGCTTTACACACACACACATACATATGTATATATATATATATATATTATCCAATGTAGACCTATATTACTGATGAAGGCAGACTATTCTCAATATTTTTATGCATTAAGTTTTTCTTTTTACTCTGGGCATGTTCTGAGCTTACACTGAATATAAAATGGTGATGGATTGTTTACTTCCATGTTGATGAAAACAAGTGGAATTGCGCAGCTCACCTACCGTTATACGCTCCAACCTACCCAGGTGGGCCTTTTGGTGTTCAGAAAAGTGTTTCCCTGAAGGTGTCATGATGTTGCCAGGGTGAAATGGCTAGCTAGTTAGCGGTGCATGCTAGTAGGGTTCAATCAGTGACGTCGCCTGCTCGGAGACCTAGAAGTAGTTGTTTTGTGGCATGACTAGTTAACTTCATGGAGACACATGTCGATGTGTTGATCAGAAGGTCTCTGGTTTGAGCCCAGGTAGGTGCAAGGAGAGGGGCATAGCAACAATGCTACACTGGGTCAGTAACAAATTAATAATGTTTTTCTTTGTCTATCCAGCTCATGTAATTACCAGAACATATCTAACAATGTTTTGAGTAGCTGTCACGTTCGTCGTAACGATGAGACCAAGGCGCAGCGTGATATGACTACATTCTTCTTTATTTACGAAGAAACACTAAATAAACGACCGTGCCGCTAATACTAACAGGTGCTGACATGCAACTACACATAGACAATAACCCACAAACTATCCAAGGAATATGGCGACCTAAATATGGTCCCCAATCAGAGACAACGATAAACAGCTGCCTCTGATTGAGAACCAATCTAGGCAACCATAGACATATAAACCCATAGACTAGCAAAACCCCATATACATACAAAAACCCTAGACAGGACAAAAACACATATACCCACCCTCGTCACACCCTGACCTGACCAAAATAATACAGAAAAACAAAGATAACTCAGGTCAGGGCGTGACAGTAGCCTACTTTTATTCACCATAACAGGAATATACAAGGTCATTATATACAGACATATTTACAAGTAGGCTATGCAAGCTGCTAACTTAATGTTTTGAAGGTAATGAAATTAACCTCTTCGAGATAGGGGGCGCTCTTTTAATTTTTGGATAAAAAACGTTCCCGTTTTAAACAAGATATTTTGTCACGAAAAGATGCTCGACTATGCATGGAATTGACAGCTTTGGAAAGACAAAACTCTGACGTTTCCAAAACTGCAAAGATATTATCTGTGAGTGCCCCAGAACTAATGCTACAGGCGAAACCAAGATGAAGTTTCATACAGGAAATGCCCCAGATTCTGAAGGCGCTGTGTTCCAATGTCTCCTTATATGGCTGTGAATGCGCCAGGAATGAGCCTGCGCTTTCTGTCGTTTCCCGCCCTTGTCTGCAGCATTGTGATGTGTTTGTAGGCATATCATTGGAAGATTGACCATAAGAGACTACATTTACCTGGTGTCCCGCCCGGTGTCCTGTGTCGAAATTATTGCGTAATCTGTAGGTCCATGCGCATTCCATTTCTTCAGAAGAGAAAGTAAACTGCCACGATGGATTTTATCGTCGATAGATATGTGAAAAACACCTTGAGGATTGATTCTAAACATCGGTTTGCCATGTTTCTGTCGATATTATGGAGTTAATTTGGAAAAAAGTTCCCGTTTTAATGACTTATTATTGTTATTTTTTCCTTACCCAAACGTGATGAACAAAACGGAGCGATTCGTCGACACAAATAATATTTTTTGTAAAAACGGAACATTTGCTATCGAACAGAGTCTCCTCATTGAAAACATCTGAAGTTCTTCAAAGGTAAATGATTTTATTTGAATTCTTTTCTGTTTTTTTGTGGAAAATGTTGCATGCTGAAATAGAGGCATAATCCTATGCTAGGCTAATACTAATACTAATACTGTTACACAAATGCTTGTTTAGCTATGGTTCAAAAGCATATTTTGAAAGTCTGAGATGACAGTGTTGTTAACAAAAGGCTAAGCTTGAGAGCAAATAGATTAATTTCATTTAATTTGCGATTTTCATGAATAGTTAATATGGTAATGAGCTTGAGGCTGTAGTCACGATACCGGATCCGGGATGGCTCGACACAAGAAGTTAAAGCAGTGGAAGGTTTGAATTTGGAACATGCAGCTGTCCAGTTACCATGACAATGTTTGCAACAACACGGTCAAAGTTGAATGTCTCTTGCTCCTATATAAAAGGTGAATTCAGACGAGAAATAGGTAAGAAATAGTGCTGTTTGAAAGAAACATTGCCCAATTGTTTTTACAGGCAACATGCCGTGTATCCAATATGAAAGCAGTATAAGTCATCTTCAGATCTGAAATCGCCCCCAGGTGAGCTTTTCTGCTTCAGTGATACTTCCAGTTGACTTTAGTGTGTGGAGTATATGGAAGAAAGCTGAGCATTGCATCCAGACAGGTTGGCTGCTACATGCTTCATTACATGCATATAGGGTAACGTGGGGTAACCTAGCTCCCATAAGAACAATGTCCAATTGCTGACACAAAAAAGCAACATTTGGTAAAAATGTGGTACGTGGGTAATGGTCATAAAGGCAAACTATGAAGGGAAATAAGTGGCTACAGTTTACACATGTTTAGTTATTTAATGAAATGTTGTTTTTAGTAAAGTACCGGGGTGACTGCTCCCTTACTTACCTTCATTACCTTGAGGTGACAGAGAGAGTGAGAGCTACTTTATCAACCACCACTGCAAATTAAACCATATTTATCTTAACCTCAGGCTGATATGGGATCGTTTAATGTATTTCTATCTTCTTTACCTCTACAAAGCTAATGCCTTGTCACTTACTGAAATTGCATTTCTACCAATCTCAGAGATATCAAATCATTGCATTTGTCTTCACCTTCACTCCTGTAATGTTGCCACCCAGACTCTGGAGGATGTTAATGGGAGGAAAAGCGGGAGAGATTTGTTTATCATATTGAATAGCAGGGCCCTTGTGATGTTACTGTGGTCATAACAAAGATAGACAGGACTGTAACGATCGAGAAGGGAGCATAACTGAGGGGCAAAAAGACACCTGTAAATGTATCAAGAGTCATAACAATGACATATGAGGGATTGAATGTGTCAAATAAAAGGTGATCGTCATGGGTGTAAAGACACAAACAGAACTTCCCACCTTAGGCACAATAATGCCATGTCTGTATCATATGAGTATAGAAGGCAAATTGAAACACACAGGGGCTAAAGCGATTTTTAAGTAACTTATTAAAAGCCAACGGACCGATATTGTTTTAGCCACGCCTAATTAAGTCACTACTAAGTCTCAGTTTAGCCAATTTCATGCTCCTGTGATCTGACAAAGTGCTTAAATGGTTTAGCATCTGCGAAAAACTCCAATAAGGCGTCCGTCATTAGTAAGGGTGCATTCATAAGAGTGGCTTGATCTCGCTAAGCATTCTCCTGATCTACCCAGAGCACCATATGGTCCAGTGTGCAACACAGTCAAGAACAATGCTAGAATACAAGAACATAGTTGAGGAGAAAGTAAGATGGCATTCACACATATTTAGTGTCTCACACACACACACACACACACACACACACACACACACACACACACACACACACACACACACACACACACACACACACACACACACACACACACACACACACACACACACACACACACACACACACACACACACACACACCTATTAACCATAAGGATGGTATAAATAAAACATTAATACAATCTGTCCATCTCTCAAGGCTGAAACCTCACCTCCTGCTGACACTGGCTATGTGTATGATATAAAGATCCACATTACAGTGTTCCTTTGTGGCCTTGTGTAAAGGTCACTACTCCATAGTTTTAGTGAGTGGGCATAACTGAGACATTTGAGTGAGTATGTTATCTGTGAGTTATGGTAATTAGGTAGATTACAGTTGTGTAACAAGGGAAATACGACGACAGATGTGGATGTGCTTGTTTGGCAGAACCTCTCCTTGTTTTGAAGCACAGTTGCCATGGAAATGTTGTAACTATTTTCCGTGTGTTTATGTCTTGTCTTCTGAGCCAATTATTTTGCTCATCAGAATGTAACATTGTGAGTGACTTATTTTCAGAGCTCCTTGTGTCACTGACTGAATGCAATTAATCCGATATGCAAAGGCCAATTTTTTTTGCAAGACTTAATTTTAAATTAACCAGAAGCAGAACAGCTTTATAATACAGCAAAGCATCAATAAATTGGCATAGTGAAGCATACCTGATGGTAATGTGTGTGTGTGTGTGTGTGTGTGTGTGTGTGTGTGTGTGTGTGTGTGTGTGTGTGTGTGTGTGTGTGTGTGTGTGTGTGTGTGTGTGTGTGTGTGTGTGTGTGTGTGTGTGTGTGTGTGTGTGTGTGTGTGTGTGTGTGTGTGTGTGTGTGTGTGTGTGTGTGTGTGTGTGTGTGTGTGTGCGCGTGTGCGTGTGCGTGTGTGTGTGCGTGAGCAAGTGATCACATGTGAGCAAGGAACACTGATTCATTCTTTTGTATAAAACCTCTCGACAACACATCAAACCCTGTGTTGGTAGGACAGGAAGTGAAGCATATGTTCACTGCAGAGTGACAGAATATGAAACACCTATAATTGGGTCTCCTGTACAAACAGGCTGTGTGAGAGAGAACCTCAGTCTGAGTAAAGGAGAAGTGGGAAGTTGACTGTTGCAGTGAACGAATTGGAAATATGCCTGTGTTCAACCAATGTTGAAATCACATTGCAAAACTAACATTTGCCTCAAGTTGTGTCCATGTGCCATACACTTGATATAAAGTAGTTTACCAAGGATATGTCACCAACTTTAGTGCATGCAGATCTGAATATCAGCAGTGTAAATACTATTTCAAATACTAATTCAAACACATTTCTGGAAACTCCAACCTGTAACAGCAGGTAGTGACAGTGTAACAATGAGGGACTTGGATGGGTTTGTGGCTTTTGTTGCCAACTTCGCTTATTTAATTGCTTGATCTTTTCAGACCCCAAAAGCATAAGCTACAAGACACAAAGGTCAATACTTATATGGATTATGAGATTCATTTTGTGAATACAAGGCCAATAAGAAGGGTTTTGTCCATTTTCTCTTCTTTGCTGTCATTCTTTTCAATAAGTACTGTATTTTCTCTCTCATGTTTCCTGTAGCTTTCAAACTCTTCATTGTTTAGGGCCATTATGCTCAGAAGCAGAGAGCTATCTGTGCATACTCAAAAATAAAGTGCTGTGCTGTCTTTAGTGTATCAGACAGGCAGCCAAAGTCTACCGACACCCCCGGAAACCTTTTTCAATTGAGAATCAGCACTATGATGCTACAGATATACAAAATGGCCTGCCATCAAATCCTGATAAGCTAATCATAGACAACATGGAATGCGATGGGGAGCAATAATCAGTAACACTTTGCATCCAAATACATTCAATTCAATAAAATATTTAATCTAAGTCCTTTGCAACAATATGTTCAAACATCAGAATTTTGGAATGTAGATAACAGAACAAAGATGTAGACCATGTAGCCACGATCCTTTCCCCATGTCAGGTAAATAGTGCAAACCCCCTTTAGCGTGACATCTGTGGTGATAAGACCACATCAAGTTGATGAGTACAAATCCTAGCTACTTCCTGCTTCCAGGCTGGATATGGCATTGAGGAACTGAAGCAGAGTAATTTACCTTGATAAACACAAAAAGGTGAGGTTCTGCACTGGGATGGGTCATGTTTGGGATGTGCTGAGTATAAATCATCATTAAACTGTGAAGACATATTGGATTACTGTTATATGTTGGCTAAATAAGAGACAGAGCTTAGCCGACTTATCAAAGTAGACTTAATTTTTTGTTGTGTTCTGAACCTAGCTCTTCATTAAAACATACATTAAAATACCCAACATTGTTAATCAAAGTTAATTACCATGATTTTCATGCATGCTATTGTTCCTCACCAACTCTGCCATATGTTATTTACTTCCTCTGTCTTCTCAGACTTGGTGGCTGCGTTTCTACATGCCCACCCCTAGCAGGTGTTGAGTATCTGATATGAAAGGAGCATCATTTGCACCTGTGACACATACATTTTTTGGGAACCTATGCAATTCACTCGTAGCATTGAAAATAGGAAATCCAAGTGGGAGTTTATACATCATTGGAAAATAAACACATTCAAACTGTAGGTGTCTTTTATTGTATTTATTTTGATTGAATTAACATTGTAAGAATGTTTACAACGTAACCCCTGGTTACATTCCCCAGTCTTAAAGTAAAGTCACCCCCATGTTACAGTATTAAAGACAAATAGGTTAATTGACTTAACCAAAGGTCAAATTTGGCTAATTTCCCAGAAAGCACAGTTGGAGCACTTATAATTCACCCACAGAATTGACTTTGCATAAGTTGATTCTAGTTAGGGAGAGGAATCCACTAGCCCATAAGCCCTACCTGAATCTTTATTGCATTATATTACAGTTTTTGGGGGATTGCTTACACACTCAAATTAAAAGTAGTACACTATTAGCAAAACCTTACACTCAAGAAGCAAAACATCAGCCCATATTTGCACAACTATAAGCACATTGTCAACCTCACACTTGTTGCAAAACTCTACACACAGTGATTTGCAAAACACTAAACGCACTTAACATACATTACACACAAAAATCTATCATGAAGTCACGTCCTTGCAATGTTACCAAAGCACTGACTGTCAAATTACCACACCGTCCAACCAATTGGTTCAACACAGTCATCAGGTGTGCAAACACTTGTTTGCTTAATTGTAGACACACCAATCAGGTGTATAAGCACTATAAAAAGCAGCAGGTGAGTTCATCGGTCTTCAAGCACAATGGAAAGAGTCAGAGAAAGACGACGAGGAGGAGGAGGAGGAGGAGGAGGAGGAGGAGGAGGAGGAGGAGGAGGACAACGAGGAGAACGAGGAGGAGGAGAACGAGGAGGAGGAAGAAGGGGAGGAAGAGGAAGACAAGAAGGTGCTCAAAGAGGACCGAATCTGACAAATGAGATCCGCGCAACACTGGTTGACCACGTTGTCAACCACAGCCTGATGCTGAGGGAGGCTGGACTGCGAGTACAGCCAAATCTAAGCCGATATACAGTGACACGTGTGATGAGAACATTTAGAGTGGAAAATAGGTATTGTAAAAAATATCATCATATCAAAAACATCTGCACGGTTTCAGTAACTGCTTACAGTACTGTATTCTATGCACTATCAGCACTTCTGTTACCTTTTCCTGTGAAATTACTGTACTATTGTATACTGTTTTTTTCTACATAGGATGAGGGTCAGGGACGACAAGGGGAAGGCCTCCTATGTTCACAGAACAGCAAGAGAGGGAGATGGTAAACATGGTTTTGGCCAACAATGCTGAGCTATAACACTCAAGCAGCTTCAAGCTAACATTGTTCAATAACCATGCCATTTTCAACGATATCCATCAGGTCTCAACATCAACACTGGTACGCATCCTAAAAAATATATATATATTCAAATGAAACAAATTTATCGAGTGCCTTTCGAGCGCAATTCCGAAAGGGTGAAACGACTGCGGCATGATTATGCAGAGCTATGTATTCACTTTAGCAGTGTGATCTAACATACTGTCTCATAATATTTTACTGTACTGTAATATGTATACTAGATCTACACTGAACTACACAATTTTGCCTGACACTATTTTTCAGAGAGTTTTAGTTTTACGAATGGATGGAGAGGAGATTCAGCATGAGTTCATTTACGTAGATGAGGCTGGGTTCAACCTGACGAGACCACGAAGGAGAGAAGAAACATCATTGGCCACAGGGCTATAGTCAATGTCCCAGGGCAACGTGGGGGTAATATAACACTCTGTGCAGCCATTACACAGAATGGGTTCCTCCACCGCCATGCCCATATGGGCCCTTACAACACAGCCCTCATACTTACATTCTTCGACCAATTGCACAACATAACAGCAGCAAATCAAATCATATGCAATACATTGTTGTACATTGTTGTCTGGGACAATGTGTCTTTCCACCACTTTGCTCTGGTTCAGAACTGGTTTCAGCAACATCCACATTTCACCGTCCTATATCTTCCACCATACTCTCCATTCCTCAACCCCATAGAAGAGTTTTTCTCAGCATGGCGGTGGAAGGTATATGATCTCCATCTCCAGGCTGAGGTACCCCTCATCCAAGCCATGGAGGAGGCATGTGACCAGATGGAGGTAGCAGCAATGCAAGGATGGATTCATCATTCAAGACGTTTCTTTCCAAGGTGTCTTGCTAATGACAACATTGCCTGCGATGTTGATGAAATTCTCTGGCCAGATCCAGCTAGGCGAAGAGACAATGTCTAGTTTTGTTTTTGTTTTTAAACTTACAATACGTAAAGTGTCGTTTGGTTACAGTATTATGAATCTCCATGTCAACATTTTGGGCATGTTGAGAAATAAATGAGTTTCTTCAGTCTGCAACATTGGTCTTGTGTAGTGTTTGGTGAATTTACATTATATTTGTACTTTGTTGATAGTAGCCTACTCTAATCATAGGGAAGTAGAAGTGCTAAAAGTGTTTTAGGTTTATCACAGCAAGGTGTAACTCATGCAAACAGAGTATAGTAATGTGAAACGTGTGTGTTTCATATGGTAACAAAGTGTGGTTTTTAAAAAGAAGTGTATAGTATTTACAAGAGTGTTTAATTTTGCAAAGGATCTGTAGTGTTTTGCTGATTGGGTGTGTGGTTGTGCTAATTGTGTGTAGTGTTTTGAAAACACGGGACCTGTTTTGAAAATCGTGCTTAAGCAATCAAAAAAAAAACTGTAATATTTCATTGCTAAACCCATTTTGTCAGACATGGACACACTATACCCAACACGCCTCCATCCCTCCATGTTTGGCTGCATTGAAGATTCAGTAAGACGTGTGTTTAATAGTAAATATGTTCAAGAGACGTCTCAGGTAGGACACATGGTGTAACTGTCACCAAGAGAAGTTATAGGATACAGGATATTTTCATTCTCTGTGTCAGTTGCCTAAAAGAGTTCTTTGGCTGTCCCCATAGGAGAACCCTTTGGAAAAAACTTTGGTTCCAAGTAGAACCTTCTTTGTTCTATGTTGAACGCTATTGGGTTCCATGTAGAATCTAAAAGAGTTCTACCTGCAACCAATAACGTTTATAACTGGAACCAAAAAGGGTTCTCCTATGGGGACAGCCGAAGAACCCATTTGGAAACCTTTTTTCTAAGAGTGTACGGGTTATTTCTGAGACTTTAGAAGGTGCTAATGTTTGTCTTTCCTTGTGGGGCAAGGGCCATTATGGCCACCGCAACGGACGCAAACAGCAAGTTGAGGCAAGTAAAGACCAAAATGTCCTTATTATTGCTGCCAGAAAGAAACATTTAGGATAAGCATCATTGTGCGGATGAGCAGAAGATCAGCCAACTCCTGCTTGGAGAGAGTGCAGCTGCTGGCAAGCACTTGCTTATTTAGTCAAATCATGCTTTAAAACTAATGGAGTTGGGGAGGAAGCCAAGGGAATGTGGCGTATATAGGTTAATGGAAAACAAATTACAAAAAAAAATATGAATAGCTGCATAGTCTGTGTGCATCAAGTGAGAAAATGTGTTCATGACTGAAAAGAAAGAAACAACTCTGGTAATATATACACAATGTGTATTTGCTACTGCCGCAAAAAAAATCACATAAATGAATGCAAGAAAAGGACAGTTATTGCACGAGCATGCTTTAAGAGCACATATGATTATTGATTAACACATGCTGTGTTGTTTGAACAGGTAAATAAATAGTTTGCCCATTGGCGCCGTGCTGACACCACAAGGTCCCTTTTCCATTGTGATATCAATTAACAGAATCCGCTCATCTCAGACTGTAAATTGTGTGAATACGGCACGCGAAGAACCCAATCCCCAATAATGACTCGTTAATCCGAGCACCGTTGTGTCTGTGCAGTCCATTTGTTTCTGAATTGAGTGCAATATCCATTGGCAACAATTACACATTTCCTAGGAGTCCATAACAAAACTATCATTTTGAAAATGTTAAATCCATAATTGTGGCAGTGGAAATTAATTCAGTCCATATTGTGTATTAATCAACACAGCGGGAGCTTGGACTCTGTTGGCAAAGCCGTGACTGGGCTGTGACCATGTAAGGAATCAGTGTCCCTTGTCTAAGTCTGAGCAATTCAATCTCATTCCCAGCAATAAAACTCAAAATGCCATAAACCTAAATCAATGGTATTTTTGGGGTCTTGTGCCATGTGCTTTGGCTATTAATACATTTTAGAACATGGGTTAAACCTTCACTTCAAAATTCCCAAACTTATTCTCATGGTCTGCATTTGTTTCTTTAGCTCTTGAGTGTATTTGATTACAACATTGTATGACGCTGAAACATTAATTATTACCATAGCAATCAAGCTCATTTAATTTCCAAAACATGTACACCTGTATAAGAGAGGCCATGCAAATAAAAATGTCCAGGTTTTGCTCAAAGCGAAAAGGCAATTATTAAGTGGGAAGTTGTATTTTCAGGCATCTCAAACCGCATATGTTTTAAATGCCGCAGGTGATATCCAGACATTCATTTTTTCATCTCTTCTCGGGAGACATCACAGAGGAATCTCAATCAATCTTAAAAGAAAGTCAAACAGGTAGCATTTATTTCCTTAACAATGATGACAGGCAATCATAAAACATCAAACGAAAGTCAAATTAAGCAGGCCTCTGCAGAAAATTATGAGAGATCATTTTGACATTTAGTCAGGGAATATGAAGGTAGAATTCCAGAATACAGTACCTCTTTTTTAGAAGATAAGACTAATCTCCCTGCATTTTACAATTATATATTTTTTATTGCAGTTCAGTATGAAGCTCCATACAGGACAACAATTTAAAAAGAGGTTAAAGCATTCGGTTAAACAGAATATTTTATATTGATTAGATACGCACACTGACAACAATGAATCTGTCCTTAATTAATGCACACACATTTATTGATTCATGTTTCCCTTGGAGGATGAGGATGTTGAGTGTTCAGAGGCCCAAAGGTTGATTGAACTTTGACCCTGGCTGTCTCTGTGGCTTCTTTATGCTTTATGGTTAACGGGGAAAATGGTTTCAAAGGATGTGACATATTTACTGTATTTCTGACAATATTTACTGTATTCTCTTAACTCAAATTAATCTGTTCTTGGGTCAAATTGTTAAATGTTTCCTGGTTTTTGATCATTGTCATTATCGAGCTGAACTAAGCCTGTTGTTTTTCATAACTCCAAGGGTTCCAGGTTTAGATAATGGGGCTGGCTAATATTGGAATATACAGTACAGTGGGTAGGGAAAGCTTACCATATCGCTGTGACACAATGATAAAAGCTGTTATTGATATATCTTATTTCAGATATTCACAAAGGGCATTCCTTTAACCTTGGGGCTCTTTGGATGATGTATCAGCAAGTGATAAAGAATGGGCGCCGCCACCTCTGAATATAAATGGTCTGTCATTGTAAACATGATGTCTTATATTCTGTTTATTGTGATGTGCATCAAATCATGTCAAAGTTGATGTAAAATCTCTGTAGCACTGTCACATGTAAATAACAACCGTAATATCACACTGCTTTGTTTATTTTGTATTTTATATAACACTTATTTTACCAGGTAAGTTGACTGAGAACACATTCTCATTTACAGCAATGACCTGGGGAATATTTACAGGGGTGAGGAGGGGGATGAATGTAAGCTGGGGATGATTAGGTGACCATATGAAGGCCCGATTGGGGAATTTAGCCAGGACACCTGGGTTAACACCCCTACTCTTAAAATAAGTGCCATGGGATCTTTTATTGACCACAGAGAGTAAGGACACCCGTTTAACATTCCATCCGAAAGACGACACCCTACACAGGGCAATGTCCCCAATCACTGCCCTGGGGCATTGGGATATTGTTTTAGACCAGAGGAAAGGGGGCCTCCTACTGTCCCTCCAACACCACTTCCAGCAGCATCTGGTCTCCCATCCAGGGACCGACCCTGCTTAGCTTTGGAAGCAAGCCAGCAATGGGATGCAGGGTGGTTATGCTTTTTGTAATGAGAAAAAGATTGGCTGCAAAGGGGGAAAAAATGCAGCCATGCGTAAGTCATAACCTATTGTATTATCTTAACATGCAAAAATGAAAAAGATATGGTTTCCATTTTGTTATCTTCCTTGTTGTTACTGGACTCAGGCAAATGTAGAAAATATCAGGGTTCGTATGTATCAAACATATCAGAGTAGTAGTGCTGATTTAAGATCAGTTTTGCCTTTTAGATCACGATGATTAAGAATACATGGGCAGGGGGGACTAGATCCTAGATCAGCTCACCTACTGGTCTCTGATATCATGATGATCTGGTGGGATCACTATGTGCCCTTGAGGGGCAAACCACAGCCATGTACACATATGGCTTTGAGGCAAACTACCTGCTGCCACCCACATTCCATTAATGAGTCATACTGTAGAGGTCTGGGAGCCAAGGCTTCCAATGGTACTTCCTATAAGGTCATCAAGACCACTAGGCACATAGGCATTCATCTGATGAGTACAGTACATTTTAATGAAAAAAGTCAGATTCACTCTGGAGCAGGAATGACATAAACTATGACAGGTGTGATGTAATCTTAGCAGTTAGCACATTGGGAATGTCATATTGAATGACATTAAATGTCCCAGTAGTGTATTTCGGTAAATGTGCTGGTTCTGAATCTGATGGACTGTTGCAGGTACACAACAGTCTTCTGTGAATGCTGACGAATTCCACCCTTGGGATAGCAGTGTGTTGTTAGATGTTAGATCACTAATAACAAAATAACATGCTTTACACTGTAGCCTTTAGAGAGGTATGCGGCAAGAAAACATAAATCAAAACACTCTAATAGGTGAATAAGGTTTTCCTCACCATAGTCATGCACACTATTGACATTCAACCTGCATGGTCAAACAGCTTTCATTGGCCACACTGATTTAGAGTGCACAGCTACATGTCAGCGCAATGCTGAGCAAGCATGCACTGAAAGGAGTAATGTTAACAGTAGCCTTCAGTGCATGGACAGCGCATATTGTATTTTCAGTTACTGAAGAGTTAAGTCTACTGTTCACATTCAGTGCATGCTTAGTCTGATTAACATTGCTGTATGCTCCTTTACCTGTGCAAACTCTACAAGCCACTCTTGGTACACTTGTTACAAGAGTGGCTTATACCAAACGAAAATAGCCAATATCATACAGTAGACCTACTTGGCATTACAAATCCCTGGGATACAGCAACAATCACGTCCAAATGACTGCTAGGTAGTGAAGGAAGCAACCAGAAGTTGAAAGAACAGCCTTGATGTTACGTAGGCTCTGACATCCAGTGAGCGCTGCATCTTTAAAAAGAAAAAAAAATCTAGAAGAAAAAACACAACCAGCTCAGTCATAACTGTAGAATGATAAGGACTACCTCTTTTACTTTTGGAGAGCGGCGAGCCGTTCGGAGAGTATTCGGCTTCAGCTGTTCTTCGCTAGTCGCTCATTGCTGGAAGTCGGGCTGATTCTGAGTCACATGACAGAACCGGAGGCTGAGATCTAGAGAAAAGCACATCATTTCGGGCTTGCACCGCCATACTGTATTTTGTGCCATATCACATTTTTATTGCAACATTTTACTCCCGCTCGGTGAGTACATTTCCAATGGCTTTTTCTAAGCATTTTTTGTCTTTTTAATTACTCTTTTTATTTTTCCTCCTTTTGCTGGTGTTTAAGATGATATTTGAAGTGGTGGTTTTTAGCGTTTTTCCATCCAGGCTTCAAGTTTTTAGCATGCAGTGATTCTGAATCATGTGTACCGAGATGGGTAACGGTTTGCATCGGGCACTGGAGATTCGTGTTTGCAGTCTTGTGAAATCATGAAACTGGTTTTTCAACCAAGCGGGTTGTCAGTCTAATATTTTTCTAATGTGGTTTTACTGGTGGTTTTCAAACATTTTTATTTTTTTGTTTCTGTCGACTTTTGCTGTTGCTATGCTTTGCTTTGTATTTTGCAGTGTTGTTTATACGAGTTTTGTGATTTTGGTGTCTCGGTGCTCACTGACCAAGCCTTTGCTTTTATTTTGGTCCTCTTTTCTTTAAAGGAGTCATTTTTAAACCTGATGACGTTTTAACTTGAAACTTTTCTTGCAGCTCACTGATCACAGGTTTGTTTCTTTTTGTGTTTCTTTCATTTTTTCGATTTATTATACTTTTGCAGATATCAGTGTCAAGTATTTTTGGAAGTATAATTTTTCATAGATGGTGCTGAGTGGACGAGGAGTGTTTTGATTCTTGGGTCAATGCGTTTTTGTTTTCTGTTTCAACGAGGATGAACAGACATTCTCCCTTTGCAGGTATATAATGAGTGGATTAGTTGTCACACCTTTAGTGCCTGTGTATTTGCAATAAAAAGCAAGGTGGTACAGAAATATGCACCTGTGGCTGATGTATTATTTTGTGAGGGAATATTGCGTTTATTACAGTATAGGCCTGATGCATTTGAAGGTTGTTTGAAGGTTTTGCACAATAATACTTAGTAATAGGCCAACTCAATGAAAACGAATCAAAAACACATGCAGGTTGGTACAGTATATTGAGTTTCCTTCTGATCAACAACAACCAAGTCGCCGCATGAAGATGGTAAAGGATAACACTTCTGATGTAAGAATGTAAGTACGGTTCTCTGAAATTCTACCATGGTCCCGATAATAAATACAGCAGAACCAAAGTCTATTGCTCACTTTATTAAATATGCACCATATGACATATAGGCTATCCAGGCTGTTGCACGGATACAGTTTAGCTCCGCGGAAAATAAACCGGCGCTCGAGCCAATTACATCCACATTTCCTTCAGAGTGCATTATTGTGGATTAGATGAAGAAATGAGTGAGAAAATAATTGGCAATACAATGCACGCGCATAGGCTACCCTGTGGACTAATGGTACTTAAACAATGCGTCCGTGCATGGTCTTTCTGTTGAAGGCAATCCATTTCGATACAGCTTTTAAAGGCTATTAGGGATGGTCCTTATTCCCTTCACCCCCTCCCCTCGCCAGTCATGGTCTGTTTGTGTGGTTCACACTTGTAGTCAATCTCTTTGTTGTGATTGCAGTAGTGTAGGTACACTGTAGAGAGGTGTTGCTATGTGGTTGTTGTGATTTGGTCTAAATTAGATTGTGATTTGGCATATTTGTAGTGATAGTAGCTATAGGTTACTGTTTACATAATAACAGCCAACTCCAAAATGCTGTATAGGTATCATAATCTATGAATAAGATGTATGTACCCTCTGTAGGTGTTGAAAGGTATTTCTGCCATATTGATAAAAAATACCTCTGACACGTCTCCTGCTGGACGTTATGATGAGGCTGCATTACTTCCTGCAGTTGTTGTGTCTGCCCTCTAGGCAGCTCCCCTGTTATCTGGGCCCAACCAGCCTCGCTATAAATGAAAACTGAAAAATATGATAGCTCATATGTGAAGATACCTTGGCTCTCATCATGAATAATACCTCTGACAGGAATGTCCTGTTGACATACAGTTGAAGTCGGAAGTTTACATACACTTTAGCCAAATAAATACATTTAAACGCAGTTTTTCACAATTCCTGACATTTAATCCAAGTAAAAACTCCTTGTTTTAGGTCAGTTAGGATCGCCACTTTATTTTAAGAATGTGAAATGTCAGAATAATAGTTGAGAGGATGATTTATTTCAGCTTTTATTTCTTTCATCACATTCCCAGTGGGTCAGAAGTTTACATACACTCAATTAGAATTTGGTACCATTTCCTTTAAATTGTTTAACTTGGGTCAAACGTTTCGGGTAGCCTTCCACAAGCTTCCCACAATAAGTTGGGTGAATTTTGTCCCATTCCTCCTGACAGCTGGTGTAACTGAGTCAGGTTTGTAGGCCTCCTTGCTCGCACACACTTTTTCAGTTCTGCCCACAAATGTTCGATAGGATTGAGGTCAGGGCTTTGTGATGGCCAGTCCAATACCTTAACTTTGTTGTGCTTAAGCCATTTTGCCACAACTTTGACATCCTTTTCTGGAATTTTCCAAGCTGTTTAAAGGCGCAGTCAACTTAGTGTATGTAAACTTCTGACCCACTGGAATTGTGCTACAGTGAAATAATCTGTCTGTGAACAATTGTTGGAAAAATTACTTGTGTCATGCACAAATTAGATGTCCTAACCGACTTGCCAAAACTATAGCTTGTTAACAAGAAATTTGTGGAGTGGTTGAAAAACGAGTTTTAATGACTCCAACCTAAGTGTATGTAAACTTCTGACTTCAACTGTACTTGCATGCCTGTGTGTGTGTGTGTGTGTGTGTGTGTGTGTGTGTGTGTGTGTGTGTGTGTGTGTGTGTGTGTGTGTGTGTGTGTGTGTGTGTGTGTGTGTGTGTGTGTGTGTGTGTGTGTGTGTGTGTGTGTGTGTGTGTGTGTGTGTGTGTGTGTGTGTGTGTGTGTGTGTGTGTACTGTTCAGGGATACTGCACACAACCCAACTGGCTGGGTCAAAATAGTCCAGTGTATGTTGTGTCCAATATTTATCCAGCGCTGGGTTACCATATAACCCAAATTGATTTGTTTTCAACCCAGCCAGTTGGGTTTAGGGGGGTGTATTCAGAATATTGTTGTTGTTTTATCCCATGTAGCCATTGAAAAGGTTAAGGCTTCTAACTCTGTCAGTATATTCTGTATCCATGAAAATGCTCCTTCCTCAGATCCCCATGTCATCAAAGCTGCAGGGTGTGTGGGACAGGAATCAAAGAGTCTTTCAACATAACTGTCTGATCTCTTAGAGGATTGGCCACAAGTAACCAATATCTGAGTCCATGAAAAGGAACTCAGGGCTTCAAGGATGGTGGCATGCATATGGGATAGGAAGCTGTTTTCACTTCTGTTACCTGAGTTCCCAGTTACACATCATGGTGAACAGAATCAAATTAAATATGTCATGAAATCACATTCTGAGGTTTGGTGAGAAAGCAGGGCCTGTGAGTTTAGCCTCTGGTTTATGAAGGCCTTCATTGCAATGTAGTTATCAATTATTCAGTAGTTATTCATTTTGATTGTTGAATATTCTTTACTTCATCTCCTTGGGCTTTAGAGCTTGATATTAGTGAGTGTGTGCATCCTAAATGGGACCCTATTCCTTATCAAGTGTGCACAACTTTTGATCCAAGGCACATAGGGCCCTATATAGTGCACTATATACTATATAGGAGATAGGGTGTCACTTGGGAAGCACAGATTGTTCTGTCATTCCTGTTGTTAAAGACACCGGCCACCCAAGTCATAGACTGTTCTCTCTGCTTCCTCACGGCAAGCAGTACCAGAGTGCCAAATCTGTGATTAAAAGGCTCCTGAACAGCTTCTATCCCCAAGCCATAAGACTGCTGAACAGTTAATTAAATGGCTACCCAGACTTTTTGCATTGACCCCCTTTTTCTTTGCAGTGACATTCTTGCACCGGCTCTATGCACACTCTCTGGACTCCACCCACACACTCACACATACTGCACTGACACACAAACACACACACACAATATATATACACACACACACACACACACGCACACGCACACGCACACACACACACACGCATACACATACACATACACATACACATACACATACACATTGACACCACACTCACACTCCCACATAGACACACTTTCACACTCTTCATATATTCTGTTGCTACTCTGTTTATTATCTATCCTGATTGCGTAGTCACTGTTACCCCTACCTACATGTACATATTACCACAGCTACACCGTACCTCTGCACATTGACTCGGTACTGATATATTCTTTGTATATAGTCTCGTTATTGTTATTTTATTGTGTTGCTATTTCCTTTCTTTTTTGATAATCTTTTGTTACTTTTTAACTCTGCATTGTTGGGAAAGGGCTCATAAGTAAGCATTTCACAGTAAAGTTGAGTTCGGTGCATGTGACAAATATATATTTTTTTCATTTTTTATTGCTCATTCTCAGCCACTCTTTTTGAACTTGTATTGGCTCTGGCTCCATTGTCTATGTATGGCAATCTCCCATAAATAAATCATTCCTTATTATGAAAACAAACTCCCATATTTTGCACTCCACTCATATCTTAATGAGTGGTTGGATTTTTAAAAAAAGGTCTCTCTCAAGGAGGCGTTCCTCTTCTTAGCTCCATTCTCCTTTTGAAGAGATAAACCGCTTACCCATTCTGCTTCTCTTTTTACCGTTATGTACCTCGAGGTCCCCTTTTCTTAGCTGTTAATTTGATAAGTGAAAGGATATCTCACTTAGTAATCATATTCTGTACAATTAAACCCGTATCTGAAGAATTGGACCAGACTGAATGACTTTTCAGGGCCAATTATGTGGAACCATTTGAGTTATAATTCTCCACTTAAATGAGCCGTTCGTGACACACTGGGACTCAATTGTGTGTGAGGATTGCTGATGAAATAGTGGTTTTAGAACAAATGACATTTCATTAGTTCGTTAATATCATTTAGAAAGACACTCTTATCCAGAGTTTCCCATGTTAGTTTTATAGTTTGTTTTTAATGATTGTGTATGCTGAAGGTGGTAACTCAATAGCGTAATGCTTACTTCTGGTTAAGCTTATCCACGTACTATTGCAAAAGAGCTTCTGAATAGACACTACTGAAAAAGGCAAGTTGTCACTCAGTTTTGATTGTCGACTGTGGACAACAGCAGTCAATTTTGTGCTGCATTACGGGGAGTGACTGAATCATCCCCCCATGATTTCACCTCCCTGTTTAGGACAGTATGTCTCATCTGTCTGTCTTCGTGGCTCTTTATAAGGTTGACCCCACACTTACCCCCATCTATCTGGAGCTAAAGCACACTGCATCTTTCTCTTCTTTTTTGAATGTGATCAGAGTAGAGCCCCACAGTATTGATGATAGGCCTACTCTATATCTACCCGACAGCAATATCAACTCTCTCTGTCGCTTAATTTTTTTATTTCGCTCTTGCCCCTGCTGAGTAAGTGTGTGTGTGTGTGTGTGTGTGTGTGTGTGTGTGTGTGTGTGTGTGTGTGTGTGTGTGTGTGTGTGTGTGTGTGTGTGTGTGTGTGTGTGTGTGTGTGTGTGTGTGTGTGTGTGTGTGTGTGTGTGTGTGTGTGTGTGTGTGTGTGTGTGTGTGTGTGAGTGTGAAAGAAAAGAGTAACTGAAAGCGCCATGTCACGCTCCATTCATTTTGGGCCTGGCAAATTAGGCATTGCACATAATCTCTTTCTTTCCTTCTTTCTCTCTATTCTGTATCCCCAAATCCACTCTTGGGATGATTCCTAAATGAGTTTTGGAGAAAGAGAAATCATATTTGCAGTGAGTTTTAGTCTTCTTCATCCTTCAGACCTAATTTACTCTCTTCTCTATTATCATTGGGTTGTGACTGGTGTCATTTTTCAAATAATTATATTTCTCCCATATCCACCAGCATGGGACCAGGGGTGTATACACACCAAATACCCAACAAATCACAGGGTAGAGTACACTTAGTGAATTGTCTTTATGTGTGCCAATACATTTACAGTATATCACACATTATCTGTCCTTGCTTGGAAATATTTATCATTCTAAGTTATTTCCCCTTGCTCACAGATTCCCTGAATCTTAAACAGAAACCCAACTGGCAAGAGACCATCCAATTTGGTCATTAACATTTTTTATCAGGGGGGGGTTACAGGTACAAAAAAACAATCAAAGAAATGCATAACCCCAACCCATGTATCACCTTATTCAAGGAGCTATTGTAGTTAATTAACATAATATATGCGAAGCATTGAATATTTAAATTATGCACTGGGAATTTTGTAACTTTGCCCCAGAAGCATTTAACTGCAGGGCACTCCCACATCATGTGAATAAATGTGCCTTCCTAATTTAGGGGACACAGTGAACAGTTGGGAGTTGGGGTTCAATATCATGGTAAAACATTTCCTTGGTGTTAGATACAGTCTGTGAACAAACTTAAAATGTATAAATGAATGCTTCGGATTACGGGATGACAAGGTCATATTTTACCATAGTCTCTTCCAGTTAAAGGGTTGTTCAGATTCAATTAGATCTGTGGACCATACTTGTTTAATGGCTAGCTCAGAATATGAGCTTTCCAAAAGTTATTTTTATATTATAGAGATCAGTCCATTCAGGAGCCCAGATCATTTATAAACCCCATCATTGGATGGTGCGGTAGGTGAATTTCCCAAAAGGACAGCTTAGCTGACATAAATGGTAAATATAGAAAGAAATGAGTTGATTGGTATTGTGTATGTATCTTTAAAATCTTGGAATGTTCAGAAACCATAATTGTTCAGGATATCGGTAAGGGTACGGGTTCCACATTTGGATCATTGGGGTGATGAAAAGGGGCACCCTCCAGATCGCAAGGTATTATTGTGAAATATTGTAGTATGGGCATGCCATTTTGATTCCCAGTTACATTGTTTTTCAATTTTGCACCAAATAGAGTTTTTTTGAGCAATAATAGGACCAAAGCGTAGTTTACATTGTTTAAAGGATATATCAATGTAGACCATCTTTGCATTTTATTAGGAAATCTGCAGTTTTGCTTATATGGATGTATGTAATTATTATGGTATGTGGGCATGTAGGTTAATTTGCACCATCAAATTAAATAAAACACTGAATTATATGATGTATATGGATTGCACACCAAGTGCTAACTTTGGCTAACCATAGAGACAGTAATTAAGCGAGGAAGCGAATTTCAGGACCATGGACTGGTTTTGTGATAAGGTACTTTCAATCATTGACAGTTCAGGACAATCGACACTGATTTTGTGAAAAACTATTTCAGGACCATAGACAGTGATTTAGTGATAAAGCCCATTTCAGGACCTTGGACAGCGCTTTTGTGACATTCTTTTCAAGACCAAGGACAGTTCAACGTTAGGGCATTGCATGATAACCCTTTATCAGACCCACGGACAACTCCAATTTCTGCAGGAGTACATTTCTGCACCAAGGACCATCCAGACATAATAACTGTACACGTATCTCTAATTAGAACAAATATACCAGAAAACTGTATACCAGACTACTGTAATAGAAAAATAACATATTCTGGTGAGAGTGAGTGTGAGTGTGTTTGCTTCTATTGCTCTCTCATTGTATATCGATGTGCACATTATTTTATCCTTGCAGCTGATTATTTCGGGATTCACTTCATGGAATCAATTTCACAGACTATTTCAGTAGCATCCCTTCCAAGATCAGACTGAATGTCATTTTAGAGAATGATTTGTCTCACTTCAGTTGCACAAGCTTTTCCAATGTATTTACTTTTCTCAATGTATCATATTTGCTTGCAGGAAAAAAAGTTGTAATTAGTGTCACAGACTTACCCTCCGGCTTGAGTACAACTAGACAGTGACTACTCAACAGTCTCACCATATACATCCTTTCACACTCTGGATTGTATTATGTTTGTAAAATGCTAGAGAAATGATTGGGCAAAACAAACAAGTTAAGCACACGCTTGTACACACGTACGCACACACACATACAGTACACACACACACACACACACACACACACACACACACACACACACACACACACACACACACACACACACACACACACACACACACACACACACACACACACACACACACACACACACACACACACACACACACACACACACACACACACACACACACACACACACACACACCATTGCTTGTGATATTTTGGGAATATGTGGAGTGAATAATGACAACATTCGTGACACAGTAACGCGCTAACTTGTTTTGACAGTCACACACAACACAACTCACCATTTACGTTGCTGTAACAAGCGTTGATGATGACAATGTGTCTTCATGACATGTCTGTGCGCTCTGTCTGGTTTGGGTGCTGACAGTGACTTCCCTGTCTGTGTGTGTGTTCTGTCTGTATTTGAAGTTGACAATCCACGTGTCTCACTCCTGTGTCCTAATGGAGACAAAGATGGTTTCTGACTCTGACTACACAAAGCTAAAATAATGGTGACATCTCAGTGTCTTTGACTTCAACACACTCACATTCATCTCTATTTCAGATGTGTTGTCTTCATTCTATTTGGATATATTTATTCCTGCCTTTCTCTACCTCTATCTCCATCCTTTTTTGAGCCTCTCTCAATCCCTCTGAGCCTGGCCATTGGAATACACCAATAACTTAATCTCTTACCTAAAATAGTTGGCTTTATTGAAGGATTTAGTAAATATTTTAAATCTCAATATTTCTTTGTGATGTTGTTATATGAGAGAGTTAATATAGAGCTCATTCCAATATGTCCCTTTGAAACACATTTATTTAAAGTGACGTTTAGGGGAATCTGCTGAATTTTGGATGCTGAGAGCTGAGTCTTCACAACCAAATTGTACTTTTGATATTTGGTTGTAAGAGAGTACTCAGTAAAGCATTTTCTACAACAAAGAGCTCAGTATTTTACAAAGGGTTCCACCTAAATACAATGATTCTAGGCATAGTAAAAGCAAAGGACTTGATCCATGTTCCTCAAGCACATATCGGACATGGCTATGTGGCTGTGTGATATTTAAAGAGTCTGGGAAAGAACAACAAACAAACCAACAAGGAGGCAGATGAGAGGTCTGTGGCCCTGCAGAGCAGGTGGTGAAGGCCGACAGATACTGCAGAGAAGCACTGAAGCAGATAATGCCCTGCCTGGCTCCCCAGATGACCTCTGGGACCCGATTGAAGGAGGATTTTTCCCATCTAGGTCAGCTCCATGCTGGCTCTACCACTGGACTCATCTGTTCTGACTAGTTCTGTTGGACTCAGCTGTTCTGACTGGTTCTGTTGGACTCAGCTTTTCTGACTGGTTCTGTTGGACTCAGCTTTCTGACTGGTTCTGTTGGACTCAGCTGTTTTGACTGGTTCTGTTGGACTCGTACGTTCTGACTGGTTCTGTTAGACGCAGCTGTTCTGACTGGTTCTGTTGGACTCAGCTTTTCTGACTGGTTCTGTTGGACTCAGCTGTTTTGACTGGTTCTGTTGGACTCATACGTTCTGACTGGTTCTGTTAGACGCAGCTGTTCTGACTGGTTCTGTTGGACTCATACGGTCTGACTGGTTCTGTTAGACGCAGCTGTTCTGACTGGTTCTGTTGGACTCAGCTTTTCTGAATGGTTCTGTTGGACTCAGCTGTTCTAACTGGTTCTGTTGGCTGGTTATGTTGCACTCAGCTGTTCTGACTGGTTCTGTTATACTGAGCTGTTCTGACTGTTCTGTCGGACTCATATGTTCTGACTGGTTCTGTTGGCTGGTTCTGTTGGACTCAGCTTTTCTGACTGGTTCTGTTGGACTCAGCTTTTCTGACTGGTTCTGTTCAGAGTATGCTAGTAGGTGCCAGATGCACCGGTTTGAGTGTGTCAAGAGCTGCAAAGCTGCTGTGTTATTCACGCTCAAAGGTTTCTTGTGTGTATCAAGAATGGTCCACCACCCAAAGGACATCCAGCCAACGTGACACAACTGTGGGAAGCATTGAAGTCAACATAGGCCAGCATCCCTGTGGAACGCTTTCTACACCTTGTAGAGTCCATGACCCAACGAATTGAGGCTGTTCTGAAGGCAAAAGGGAGTGCAACGCAATATTAGAAAGTGTTCCTAATGTTATGTACACTCAGTGCACTATTTTTGAACAGGACACTGATCAAATTCAGTGCACAAACTAGGGAATAGACTGCCATTTGAGACAAAGACTAAGAGTTTGTTGTTAGTCAGACCCACTACTATTCAAGGGTTTTCCACTAGACCGGGTTTATCATGGTTTCATAACATCTCCTCGCTCTTTTCTTTCACACTTTCCACTAGATCTAGTGTGTTTCACTGCCTGTCTGTATTGGTTTGAGAGGGAGTGGCGGGAGTGTGAGAGGTAGAGACAGTGTGTTATAGTGTTAGGGTTCTTCCTTTCTATTTAATCTGCCTGTTCTCCATTGGGGTGTCACACCGTGTCATCTCTGTACACCTCACTGTGTCACAGAATCACACCATGTCTTCAAGGTTGGTCACACAGCTGTGCCCATAGATGTTCACCCTCTGTCACCATGTCCCGCTATATCTCTATTCTGTAGCGTTCACCATGCACATTGCAATCACGAGCTAAGATACTCCAATACTAAGAGATTTGCACTTTGCCTTCTGGGGACAAATGTGTCAAGCGTCTCAGAGTAGGAGTGCTGTTTTAGGATCAGTTTAGCCTTTTAGATCATAATGAAAAGGGTTACATTGGTAGGGAAGACCTGATCCTAGATCAGCTCTCCTATTCTGAAATATTTGATACATACGGCACTTGCAGTATTTCTGAAATAGAGGTGCTCCCTGAGTAAGATATCTCTGCACACTTATGAGGATCATGACCTCAATTTCCAGAGTCTACCACCAGGAAAACTGAGGTTCATTCAATGGGAGAGAAGGAGAGAGGGGAGATGTGTTTGTCTTTAAGCACGTCCAGGAAGCAAACCTTTTCTGAACCTCTCCCAATGGTTCACTCTAGCCAGGTGAAAGTTTATTGGGGTAGTGATCGTTGATTTTACTCCACAGGATGTTGTTTTGAACTGTGTTCCTGATGATGATTAGGCTCAGGGGAGTGCAGGAAGTCGACTCACTTGAATCTAGTGTTTGGACTGATGTAGTATGCTATGACTACTGTAGTGATTGGAATTAGTAGCTGTCCATGAGGTTGATTTAGTTTGTGAACCCTCTACAATGCTCTAAAAGGGCTCCGGAAAGCCAGGGCTAACAGGGAATGAGGATGTGTTCCAAATTGGCACCCTATTCCAAATATAACTTTTGACCAGAGCCCTGTGTCCATGGGGGAAGAGTGGAGAAGTATCATGGGGGTAAGGATATGGAGGCAGCTAGGGAAGTCAGACATGGATGTGCTGTGCACATTCAGTGGTAATGAGAGCCAGCTGGGGGCTGTGAATGGTAGAGCTATGACTGGGATAATGTGTGAGTGCGTGCATGCGTGCGTGGGAGCGTGTGTGTGTGTGTACGTGCATGTGTGGGTGGGTGAGGGTTTAAGCATAGCAGTTGCCTCACTCATTTCATTCCGTCTGCATAGTAGGTTCCCTTTAAAACCTATGAAAAAGCCCGAGCATCTGGCTGTTCAAAACATCACCATTCTAAAGTGGAACAAAATTGTCCCATGATTTAATTTCCCTTCGCTTAGCACAGCAATTTTCTCTGGGATATCAATAGCTTGTTGACATCTTGCAGTATGCCACAGTCCATCAGGTGACGTGTGTAAACAAGACTCCATTCTCCCTATTGATTTTCTCTCTGTTTTGACATCAGATGAAACCAAGGTGCTTAGTGGTTATTGTTCTATTAGATGCCAGGTGCCATATTGCTCCTTAATTGTTAATTTCCCCTGTTCAAATGAGTATTTAAAGCAATACACCATTTTTGCTCCACAAGCACATTGACTCAGTTGATGAATATGGCTATGATCCACTGGTATTATGGGAAATGGTTGCAAGTGTTCACATTGATTGCAATATAACAAACCCATTAGCATATTGCATCCACAAATAATTGAGAACATCATCAAATGATCCTCCTCCAAGCATCTCCAATGACTTATGTGCTCTCTGTCTCACACACACACAAACACACACAAACACACACACACAATATTATCAGCATTTGATCTCAGGTAATGTGGTCCGCTAAGCCGCTCTCCTGGATATCAATACCGGCATCTGAAGTTATTAAGTGTGTAGGAGGATCTAAGAAAATTGCATTAAATCGTGTGTGTGTGTGTGTGTGTGTGTGTGTGTGTGTGTGTGTGTGTGTGTGTGTGTGTGTGTGTGTGTGTGTGTGTGTGTGTGTGTGTGTGTGTGTGTGTGTGTGTGTGTGTGTGTGTGTGTGTGTGTGTGTGTGTGTGTGTGTGTGTGTGTGTGTGTGTGTGTGTGTGTGTGTGTGTGTGTGTGTGTGTGTGTGTGTGTGTGTGCACGTGTGCACGTGTGCACTTGTGTGCGTGTGTGTGTGTGATCCACATTCCTATCCTTCAGTGCAATTTCAGGCCCTTTGTTGTTTTGATTCAGCATCCTTCTCACTCTGAGATTGAAAAATCCTATCCAATATCTCCATGGATTATAACCTTGCACAAGGAAAGGTAGTAGAAAGCCATTATTTGTATGTAATGCATTGCTTTGTCTGTTAAGCAAACAGTAGCGCAGGGTGTATTTGTCTCTATCGTTATTATTTTGCTGTACTGTCAAAGACACATGACAATAGCATCGTTAGAGATTACCAACATAATTAAGTAATCAAGCAGACCCATTATGCAAATGGCGCTAATTAGAGACATGGGTTTAAAATAGTCCTCTGAATTAGTCACAACACTTAGATAGTGATCTCTCCAACAAATGTAATCATGGTGCTAATTAGGTCAGTCAATGAAAGTTGAAACAATTTGAAAAGCAATTCCAGTTTCCAATTACTTGTTCAGTGATACTGCCCTATAACTGGGTAGAATGCAAATATAATACTGTCGGAGGATGCAGAGGGCTCTTTGAGCTTTGAATATGATCTCATGAATATAAGACTATGTTGCTATCATGGACTCAGTCATCCTTCATTAAGTAAGGGTGAATGTATTGTGGATATATGGATATTTGTCATGGTTTGATATTCAGAGCACAATGATGTAAATGTTGTCCTGTCCATGATATGAAATTCATGTCCCACCCTATTCCCTATATAGCAGGGGCGTAACTTTTAGAAGTGGGGGGTACATCACATTTCTTTTTATTTTTTTATTATTATAATTTTTTTCCTGTCAGATAAACCCTCCAAACAGCCTACCCGACCGCTCAGAGTCGTCCACATGGTCCTAAAGCACACCATTACCCCATTGTTTTTGTATCACATTCCAATAATAAAACTGGGGCGAACAAAAATGCAATTTCTTTCACTGGGGACATGTCCCCCCCATCCCCAGTGAAAGTTGCGCCCCTGCTATATAGTGCACTAGTTTTGTCCAGACCCATATGGCTACAGAACAAATGAATGCCTTGCAGTCCAATCTAGCTCCACCCATTATTAGGAAAACCTGCTAGATCCTGAGTGAATAGTCCATCCTCATTCGTCACATTGTACCTGTAGAATCATCCCAGTAGGTTAGTCTCCTCTCTACAGCTTATCGTTGAGGGGTGTCTGCGCCCTAAGCGCTAGCCTGCTGAATACCATCAGAATAATTCAATCATTTTCAGAGATCTCATTATGGGGCTAGTGCCGGGGCTTTAGCAGTCAAATTCCCATACAGTACAGTGGGTCAAGTGATTGACAGACTGAAGGTTCTTTCAGGGTGAGTTCATCATTAAATTGCGTTTCACTTCCCAGACTGTCTGAGTTGGCATTCACCCATCCAGCCTCACACGTTACTTGGATATTTTTAATCCTCTGTGTGTGTGCATTTCTTATGGTAATCTGTTTTATAATCTACAAGGCATGAAGCAGTAAGGCAACTATTGCTGTGTATGTATTTCCAGAAGAAGGCCATTGAATAGTCACATGAAGAAATAAACTTAGAGTCATGAATTGAATATAATTTGTTTTTTGAGCATCGGTCTTTATTCTGTCTCCATCAATTACCAAACCTCCTAACTACTACTGCCTGGATTTGATATCATTCAATTCCTTGTTCACTTTTCACTTCTTTCTTTTCCAACTGCGTTTACACAATAACATTTTTTAGAGACTTCTTCATCAATAGATATTCTTTCTCTGATGATAGAGCTCCTGCGGTGCATACAATAAGCCTTTTTTGGAAAATATCTCAGAGCCCAACATGTACTGTATATTGTCACATAAAAGCACTTCGCTCTTGAAATGAAACCACAAGCTAGCTTCAAAGCCTCCCTCTGAAGTTTTGATAGTGGTCCCATTGCGTTAAGTAAGTAAGTAGGGAGGTAGGTAGGTAGGTAGGTAGGTGGGAGCATAGTGTACTGAAGTTTTCCAAAGAATACACACAAGGGCTCTCCTCATGCAACTGCAATCAGAGACTTGGTTCTGGATTGTCTCATGAGTGCACTCATGGATCATGGTGTGCATCTTTCTTCATCTCTGCACTCTTAAAAATAAAGCTGCAAGTTGGAACCAAATAAGGTTCTTGAGAGCGATGCCATATGGAAACCATTATAGAGTCTCTGAAGAACCATAAATGGGATGGTTCTTTGAAAACCAAAAATCCCAAACCAGAAATGTTTTGACCCTCCAGGACCTTATTTGCATATTTCCTTTGAGGTGAATTTTAGACACTTGACTGTGTTTGCTAGTGACAGAGACATGGTTGTTGCATTCATTCATTTTCAATGTTGTGGTGTTCACCAATTGAGATTCTAAGTGAATATATTGTCATTAAAATAAAATTTGTTCAAAGGTCCAGAACAGTCATTTGGATTCCCATTAAAAAAGCCTTTTGCGTGACTAAAAAATCACCGTAACATTTTTTTTGCAGATAGAAATGGTTGAAATTGGTGAAAAATAACATCTTCTCTCATGTCTAGCTACCAAGAAGTTTGAAAAGACAGACTGAGTGGGCGGGGAGCTTATATTCATGAGTTTGCCTTGACTGACAGCTCTTTGAAATGCCTATGTCAACAAACTTGGATGCATTGAGCAGCATTGCAGTGAAAAACTCAAGCTAATTTGGTGATATACAAAGCAATTCGAACATTGAAATTGCATCAATGATGTATATATATATTTTTTTATACATCTCCTGCTTGATATGCCTCTTGTGACGCAATTCACAGCAGCACTGACGGATGTGTTGACATGACAACTACGTCAGAGTTTTGAACGATTCTTTTGTTCCATGCTGTTCCCTTTTGTTCCATGCTGGCTGAAGACCTAGCTAGCCAGTAACTAGCTAACACCAGACACAGACGATAGGGGAAACATAAGTATCTTTGCCATAGATGAATAGTGTACATTTTTTATTATATTTGCTGACAACCTACAGTCAAATGTTGTCACCAGTAGAGTAGCTATCTAGCTATATAAACCACTCTTCTGTGCAAACGCGCCTTCTCCGATGTTTGTTAAATTGCGGAACTTCATTTAAGTTAGTTAAGAAAATCTCATGTTACCATTGGTGCATTAACATTTTCGTTATATAATCCCACCTCCTGAATCCAAGTGTTTGACATGGGGAGGGGACCGGTAACGTTATGATCAAATGTATCAATGTAGAAGCAACAGTCATTTTTCATACTTTGGTCTTCCTACTTTGATCTGGTTTCATCCAAATATTAGTAAATTTCATTAAAAAAACATGATTTTGACTGTTCATGACGTTTAATACAATACATATTTAATACGGCCTAGTTTTATCCTGGCCTGAAACTCATCGTTTACAAGTCACATTAAGCTGGCTTTCAAAGTGATGTGTAATTCCTATTAGAATGCAGCCAGAGTGGGGATATCCAACATTTTAAATTTGTATTCACCTGCAAACTGCATTCAGAAAATGAGTGCCAGGATTCAGGAAACTAAAATATGAGAATACCTTAAGCATCTTAACTGGAACAACCATTCCAGTAACGGGTGCAATATAAGTCAATGACTCTCATACACTCCGACGTCTTTTACATCCTTCTCCATGCTCTCATAAACTCCCCTCTTCTACTGCTATTACTCACAACTTTTCTCCCACATGTGACTCCGGGCCCCCTGAAAAGTTACCTGTGGCCTGTAAAGCTTTGGTCATTTAGTGTAGCAGTTTTGGTCATTCAGAAGTTTTGGTCATTTAGCAGCTTTTTCATTTAACAGCTTTGGACATTTAGCAGATTTGGTCATTTAGCAGTTTTGGTCATTTAGCAGCTTGGTCATTTAGCAGTGTTGGCCATTTAGCAGCTTTAGTCATTTAGTAGCTTTGGTCATTTAGCTGCCTCACTCCTGTCTGATTGAAAGCCAGCCTGCCCACATGACCCCAATCCAGACACCCTGGACTGGCCAGCAGTGGATTCCAGCAGTGGATAGGACACACTGTAAAATGGCGTCAACATGGGAGCCCTGCTTCTAGCTCCTAGCTTTTTTACTTTACTAGCCCAAAATGTTTTTTTGTGTTATTACATACAGCCTGAAAAAACTTTTGGATATCAGAATGGCGGTAACACACCAGCATTACGACCAGAAATACGACTTTCCCGAATTGGATCCTTTGCTCAAACACCCACCAGGGCAATTTAACTTATCCAGGAGGCTACTCTAAGACGCCGCTGGCGGAGAAGTATTCAGAGTGGACTTCCAGTCCACCATCCAACGCTTCAGAGGATTTTACTCTCTAATGTTCAGTCCCTGGACAATAAACTAGACAAGCTCAGAGCTAGGATCTCTTTCCAGAGACACATCAGGGATTGTAACATACTGTTTCACGGAGTCATGGCTCTCTCTGGATATACTGTCCCCGTCCATACAGCCAGCTGGGTCAGTACATTGCAGAGACAGGAATAAAGAACTCTCCGGGAAAAAGAAAGGCAGTGATGTATGTTTCATGATTAACTACTAATGGTGTGATTGTGATAACACAGGAACTCAAGTCCTTTTTGTGCTTGTAGTACTCACACTACAAAAACAACCATTGTTACTCTAACTTCCGGGATGGCTACAAGGCCCGCCCCGCCTTGCCCCGCCCCACCCTACTTTCTGCAAATCAGATAACGATTCCCTTCTGCTCCTCCCTTCCTATAGGCAGAAACTCAAACAAGAAGTAACCGTGCTAAGGTCTATTCGACACTGGTCTGACAAATCAGAATCCATGCTTCAAGATTGTTTTTATCACATGGACTGGAATATGTTCCTGTTTGCATCTGAGAATAACATTGATGTATACACGGACACGGTGGCTGAGTTCATCAGGAAGTGTATAGGGGATGTTGTTCCCACTGTGACTATTAAAACCTACCCAAACCAAAAAAAATGTGGATAGATGGCAGCTATTGCGCAAATCTGAAAGGAAAAACCACCTCATTTAACCATGGCAATATGGTTGAATACAAACAGTGTAATTATTCCCTCCGTGAGGAAATCAAACAGGCAAAATTCAACAGCTCAGACACGAGACATATGTGCCAGGGTCTACAGACAATCACTGATTACAAAGGGTAAAACCAGCCAAGTCACGGACACCAACGTATTGCTCCCGGACAAACTAAACACCTTCTTCGCCTGCTTTGAGGATAACACAGTGCCACCGATGTGATCCTCTCCCAAGGACTGTGGGCTCTCGTTCTCTGTGGCCAACATGAGTAAGACGTTTAAGCATGTTAACCGTCGCAAGGCTGCCGGCTCAGGCGGTATCCCTAGCTGCGTCCTCTGAGCATGCGCACACCAGCTGGCTGGAGTGTTTATGGACATATTCAATTTCTCCCTATCCCAGTCTGCTGTCCCCACTTGCTTTAAGATATCCACCATTGTTCCTGTACCCAAGAAAGCAAATGCAACTGAAATAAATGACTATCGCCCCATAGCACTCACTTCTGTCATCATGAAGTGCTCTGAGAGGCTAGTTAACAATCATATTACCTCCACCTTACCTGACACCCTAGACCCATTTCAATTTGCATACCTCCCCAATAGATCCGCAGATGATGCAATCGACATAGCACTGTACACTGCCCTATCCCATCTGGAGAAGAGGAATACCTATGTACGAATGCTGTTCATTGACTATAGCTATACCTTCAACACCATAGTACCCTCCATGCTCATCATTAAGCTCAGGGACCTGGATCTGAACCCCGCCCTGTGCATCTGCGTCCTGGAGACAACATCTCAACTATGCTGATTCTCAAAACAGGAGACCCACAAGGGTGCATACTCCTGTACTCCCTGTTCACCCATGACTGCATCGCCATGCGTTCATGGCGATGCAGTCATGGCGTGGCGATGCAGTCATGCAGTCATGGCCAAGTTTGCAGACAACACAACAGTAGTAGGCCTGATTACCAACAATGACAAGACAGCCTACAGGGAGGTGGTGAGAGCCCTGGCAGAGGGGTGCCAGGGCAATAACTTCTCCCTCAACGTCAACAAAACGAAGGAGCTGATCGTGGACTTCAGGAGACAACAGAGAGAACACGCCTCTATTGACATCGACAGGACCACAGTGGAGTAGGTGAAACGCTTAAACTTCTACGGCATACACATCCCTTATAATCTGAAATGGTCCACCCACACAGAAGAAATTTGGCTTGGCCCCTAAAACCGGTGTACAATTGAGAGCATCCTGTTGGGCTGTATCACCGCCTGGTACGCCAACTGCACCGCCCAAAACACTCCAGAGGGTGGTGCGGTCTGCTCAACACATCACCAAGGGCAAACTACCTGCCCTCCAGGACACCTACAGCACCTGAAGGCCACAAAGATTGTCAAGGATATCAACCACCTGAGTCACGGCCTGTTAACCCCGCTATCACCCAGAAGGTGTGGTCAGTACAGGTGCATCAAAGCTGGGACCGACAGACTGAAAAACAGCTTCTATCTCAAGGCCATCAGACTGTTAAATTGCCATCACTAGCTGGCTACAACCCTGCACCTTATAGGCTGCTGCCCTATGAACAGTTGAAGTCGGAACAAACTATAGTTTTGGCAAGTCAGTTAGGACATCTACTTTGTGCATGACACAAGTAATTTTTCCAACAATTGTTTAAAGACAGATTATTTCACTTATAATTCACTGTCTCACAATTCCAGTGGGTTGGAAGATTACATACACTAAGTTGACTGTGCCTTTAAACAGCTTGGAAAATTCCAGAAAATTATGTCATGGCTTTAGAAGCTTCTGATAGGCTAATTGACATCATTTGAGTCAATTGGAGGTGTACCTGTGGATGTATTTCAAGGTCTACCTTCAAACTCGGTGCCTCTTTGCTTGACATCATGGGAAAATCTAAAGAAATCAGCCAAGACCTCCGGAAAAAAATTGCAGACCTCCACAAGTCTGGTTCATCCTTGGGAGCAATTTCCAAATGCCTGAAGGTACCATGTTCATCTTTACAAACAATAGTACGCAAATATAAACACCATGGGACCACGCAGCCGTCATACCCCTCAGGAAGGAGACACATTCTGTCTCCTAGAGATGAACGTACTTTGGTGCGAAAGTGCAAATCAATCCCAGAACAACCGGATCTTGTGAAGATGCTGGACAAAACAGGTACAAAAGTATCTATATCCACAGTAAAACGAGTCCTATATTGACATAACCTGAAAAGCCGCTCAGCAAGGAAGAAGCCACTGCTCCAAAACGACCATAAAAAAGCCAGACTACGGTTTGCAACTGCACATGGGGACAAAGATCGTACTTTTTGGAGAAATGTCCACTGATGACCATCATTATGTTTGGAGGACACCATCCCAAACGTGAAGCACGGGGGTGGCAGCATCATGTTGTGGGGGTGCTTTGCTGCAGGATGCTCTGGTGCACTTCACAAAATAGATGGCATCATGAGGACGGAAAATTATGTGGATATATTGAAGCAACATCTAAAGACATCAGTCAGGAAGTTAAAGCTTGGTCGCAAATGGGTCTTCCAAATGGAGGCACTGCATATACTGTATTTTAGTCAACGCCACTCAGACATTGCTCATCATAATATTTTTTATATATCTTTTAATTCCATTCTTTTACTTTTAGATGTGTGTATTGTTGTGAATTGTTAAATACTAATGCACTTTGAGCTAGCAACCAACACAAGCGTTTCGCTACACCCGCAATAACATCTGCTAAATATGTGTTTGTAACCAATCAAATTTGATTTGATTTGACTCTCACATTGACAGAATCCTGAGTGAATGTGTTGAGAAACATTCTGTCATAGAGGACTCCATGTGCAGGGAGTGAGGGACAGGTTCTGAAAGGGTTAACTATGAGGGTAATCTCTAATGATGCTATTTGACCTCGTTAAAGATTTGCAATTTGATGAGGTGTGGATTAGCATGTTAGCTAGCAGTAGGACAGAGTAGGGGTGTGAGAATAAGAAGCAGCCTTCTCATGCTTGGTTTGTCCCTATGTGAATCACAGAACACACTCTGGATCACAGACATCTTTTGCCTTTGCTTCTCCCGCCATTGAAGAATGTTTACATTGTCAGGAGTTTTTGCAGTGTTCTCATGGGAACATTTGAATGTATGTATTGAATAACTAAGACACTAACAATACTGAAGAAAAAAACAAACACAATGCAAATATTACAGTACACATGCAAGCAATAGGGAATAAATTATTAAGAAAACATAAAGCAGTAAATCTGTTCTGCGTCTTTTACTTTCGGTTTTGTACACCAGCTTCAAAAATCTGAAAATACAATATTGTTGATTATGGAAAAGATATTTCACAACAGTTTAGATGGTACAATGATTCGCTACACTATACTTGCTTGTTTTGTCACATAAACTGGAAATAGGTGAACTTGTCGAATTTTAGCAACCAGGAAATGGTGGAGACATTTCTGCGTAGTTCATCTTTAATACATTGTGGTAAATGGGTTATAAAAGCTGTAACATTGTCACAGTGTTTTAGAATAGCTACATTTATTCTCTCATTTATTTTCTCAAAAAAGGAAGATGGCCTTGTCAGAAAATCACAGGAACAAATGCCTCTGGGCATTTCTCTAACATCAATCTTCATTTTTTTTCTCTAAATTTCCTTTTTTCCTTTTCTCCGTGAGCCTCACCAGCTGTTGTTGCAGATGGGCGAAGCAGGAACAGACCCCACTCTAATAACACTATCTATTCCCACATAAGCAGACAAACAAATGGAAGCAGCTTGGCTAACCATGTGAGAATAGCAGCAACCTTTTATAATTACGCAGACAGAGAGGTATAGTGATTGTGATGACGTATGAAATGTTAGACACCCCCAATACAGCGTAAATAACCTGAGAGAAATAGGGTCGCACAAACCACATTTTTCCTCTTGTTATCACGAGCTGTTTCCCTCTGTCTCGCTCTATGCTCACGATCTCACACTATTTCACTCTCTACCTCTCTTGCTTTATTCAGTCCTTTTCTCAGAATGCTCTTCTTTTCCTTTATTCTCTGTCACTCTGCTGTTTATTTCTGTTCATTTCTATCAATGCTTCTCTCACTCATTCCCTCATCTCCTTTCCAATATCATCCGATACCACTGCTTTGGATTTGGACCTTCGATAAGGAGGAGAGAAATGAGTGAACCTTTTTCTCTCCTCCTTGTCGAGCGTCCAATCTTGCCAGCGTGTGACGCTGACGTGTAAAGCTTTTAGCTCCGTAAGCACAGAGATTTAAGGCAAAGGTGGCTTCTATTGAAAGGCCTTTGTGAGCATCCGCCTTCTATGTGGTGATAGCATCAAGTGTCACAGAGCAGAGTAGAGGTCTGTTGTGTGTGTGTGTGTGTGTGTGTGTGTGTGTGTGTGTGTGTGTGTGTGTGTGTGTGTGTGTGTGTGTGTGTGTGTGTGTGTGTGTGTGTGTGTGTGTGTGTGTGTGTGTGTGTGTGTGTGTGTGTGTGTGTGTGTGTGTGTGTGTGTGTGTGTGTGTGTGTGTGTGTGTGTGTTAGGAGATTCAGACTGAAAACGTTGACTTTAGATCCGATTTAATTCCAAGACCAACCTAAATACAAACTGAGGATAAATGGTGTGGGGCTATTTTATGAGGAGGTCACTGTTATACAGTTGTAAAATGTGGAAAATCAGTTGTTGTGAATCATAATATTCATTAATTATCTACCTAGTAACTAATATACTGTATTCAGGCTGGTCAGATATTGTTCATTGTTTTAGGAGGAACAGGAAGTAGTGGAGTCAATGCATGGGTCTAACTGGTCAGTTCATCATTAAACCTGCGAAAGAGTAATCAGTCTCCATCTACAATGTATTTTCTGTTTCACAGGTACTGTCTGCAGCTGCTTGGAAGTACTGTATTGTCGCTGTCTGATAATTTTTTTTACATTTTTGCCAATGTAATATTTTTTGACATTCATTGAAAACTGTAACTTCTCTCAATGTACTCTGAACATTTCATGACTCTAGGACCAAAAACATTTATTCAAAATAGCTTCTAAAGTTGAATAATTGTATGTTCGTTAAATATGCAATACAGTATGTAACTTTTTGGGCCACCCCACCAAATTCACATAGACATTTTAGTCTATAGATCTGTCATTCTCATTGAAAGCAAGTCTAAGAAGTGCTAGATCTGTTCTATGTGCGCTATTTCTTTTCCTTTTGGTTTTGTACACCAGCTTCAAACTGCTAAAAATACAATATTTTGCGTTGTGGAAAATATATTTCACAGCTTTCGATGGTACAGTAATTCTCTACACAAAGACTGCACAAAGACTGCTTGTTTTGTCTCAAACTGAAATTAGGCTAACTATTCTAACAACCAGAAAATGGCAGCAGCGATTTCTGCATGTTGCACCTTTAAAAGTTTCTGCTTTGGAGATGAGGTTTTCATCAGACAACGACGGTAAAGGTCAAGGTTTTATATCTAGACTAAAACTGTATCAGGCACAACATACTGTATGTACTAGAGCTGTTTGTGTTGTTAAGGTGGGTGTTTTAGATCATACTTACTATTGTGTGTAGCCTTTGTTATTTTTAGATACGAAACTAGACAGCACTTCAAGTAGTTGAAAATGATCAACCTTAATATAATCAGTATACTGAAAGTCACGTTTTTTTTGCTCAACTGTCAGATGTCACAAGAATGATGATAATGAGTGACACTGTTAACCCAATGGCAAATGTAGCAACATGAGTAAATAGGCACAACCTTAAAGCCAAGATGCGTCAAAATAGAAAGCTAATTATAGGTACACCATGTATATTTTGGCTGTCCGTCTTCGTATTTAAATGCCTTTTCCGCTGTCTTTGACTTCCTGCCCTTGTCAGTCTTAATGAGGAGTGGTTGAGTGGATCACATGTCTTTGTGGAGCCACTCAGGGTAATGTGCTGTGATGCTCTGAACAGAGAGTGGTTTGAACCTTGTTGATCTCTCAGATCAGAAGTGTCGACTGGCGGACCTTAGTGAAGGTGGACCTGACAATCAAGAGCCCATAACGTTGAAATATCATATGGATTGAAAGTAATGGGCTCATTTTCAAACCAAAATGTATGCAGTTGTGTAGGTGCGTGCGTGCGTGTGTACTGAATGTGTGTGTAATGAATGTGTGTGCATTTGGGCTCTCTGGCCAATGCGATGACCTGCCTCATGCATTGGGCGCCCCTCAAGCTTTAACCCCCGATTCCACATAGAGCTGTAGCTTAGCTGTGACTGCAGCCTTGACTAGCTCCGTAGCTGACTTGACTCTGTGCCAAGTTTTTTTTCTCCATTGAGTATTTCTGTTTTTTATTTTTAATAAATGTGCAAACAATTTTACCAACCTTTTTTCGCTTTGTCATTATGGTTGTTGATTTCACACTACGTTGAGGTAAAAATGAGTATAATGCTTGTATGGATGTCAACCGCAACACATTAATGTCATCGTCACTAATCAACTGCATTACAGTTAAAAACGTCTTCGACTACCACCACTGAGTTCTGTATGCTAGCTATGATAACCAGCTTGTACAAACAGGAGTTAGCATTTAGAAGTCACTTATTCTAAACCTGAAAAGGGACAACTTCTAAATCTTATGCAGCGAAAACAGCCAAATATATCAAAATCGGACTTAAGTATCCACATTGTGGGCCCGTTACAATACATAAATCATGACGTATTTGACGAATATACACTTTGTTAGAACAAATCTGTTGAGTGTACGCCAATCTGGTCATGGTAATGGTCTGCGTTCCGTTGACCCCTTAACCGCATCAATGTCATAAACCCTCAATGTTCCAGAATGGGTGAAAATGGCAGCAGTATTAGTCAGGGAGAAATCCAAACCAGTCTAATTGGAATGAATGGCAGTGGAGGCATAATCCAGATTTTTCTTTATGCAAGAAAATAAAAGTAAGGCATGTGATTTATCAGAAATTGTGTAATATAATTATTTTCATCCTAAAATATTGTCGTATAATTCATTATAAATAGTTTGAACGGGTTTAATAAAATATTTTCTGTATAAATAGCCTCTAAAATATATGTGAACAGACCATAAATGTCTAAATGTTTTGTTTTCTTGGGAAGCTATAAGGGCTATTATATGATACAATATCAGTACCTGTTTCATTTACAACTTGTCTATCGTTAACTGATTTTAGCTCGTGTATGCATTGTTTGGAATGTTGGCATATTGGCAGTTAATTTGAAAAATGTATGGAATCCTTCTTCTAAAACTGGTTGGCTGGCCAACTAAGAAACATACAGTGCAGATAGCCTAGCGGTTAAGCGCATTAGGCCAGCAACCATAAGGTTGCTGCTTTGAATTGCTATTTTTAGACAGCACTTAAAGCAGGTAATAATTATCAACCAAAAAATCTGCAAACTGAGTCTTTATTTTTTTGCTCAACTGTTAGATCTCATGAGCCAGATGATAATGAGTGACATTGTTAGTCCAATGGCAAATGAAGCACCATGAGTAAATAGACACAACCTTAAAAGCCAAGATGCATTAAAATAGAAAGCTAATTTTAGGTACACCATGTATATTTTAGCTGTCCGTCTTCGTATTTAAATGCTTCTTCCACTGTCTTTGACTTCCTGCTCTTGTCAGTCGTAATGAGGAGTGGATCACAAGTCTTTGTGGAGCCACTCAGGGTAATGTGCTGTGATGCTCTGAAGGCAGGCTCCATGTTGAATTGGAGTGACTGAGTGGTTTGAACCTGGTTGATCTCTCGGATCAAAAGTGTCGACTGGCGGACCTTAGTGAAGGTGGAACTGTCAATCAAGAGCCCATAACGTTGAAATATCATATTGATTGAAAGTAATGGGCTCATTTAAAAACCATATAGGGAATAAAATGTAGGCAGCGATGTACGTGCGTGTGTGTGTACTGAATGAGTGTGTATTGAATCTGTGTGTACTTGGGCTCTCCGGCCCATGGGATACCTGCCTCATGCATTGGGCGCCCCTCAAGATTTAACCCCCGATTCCACATAGAGCTGTAGCTTAACTGTGACTGCAGCCTTGACTAGCTCCGTAGCTGACTTGACTTTGTGCCAATTTTCTTTCTCCATTTGTCCATCAAGGAGATTCCCTGGCTGGCTAGCTAGCTAATAAACATAAAGAGAAGATAGCGGTTAAGGCTAGTAACTGAAAGGTTGCTGGTTTGAATCACTTAGATAACTAGGTGAAAAATCTATCGATGTGCACTTGAGCAAAGCACTTATTGCTCTTGTAAGTCGCTCTGGATAATAGTTTCTATTAAAATGCATTATTTTACACAATATCTTTTCACAGCACTGGCAAACCATGGTTGACCAATTCCCTGACCAAAATGGCTGACCTTTAGAAGGTTCATGTACATTCTAGTTTTCTAATTCCTAACTCTATGGACCAGAGTATCATGGTGTGTATCTCGAGTCAGTACAATCCTGTTGACAGAAATCAATCCTGTTGACAGAAATCTGCTTCAGCAGCCTCTGTACTGGATGTGAGGCAAAACTCACAACATGTTTATTTTTAGACTCCGGAGTGCTGATTGAGTTGAGAGTGATTTAATAAGCAGGGGGAGATTGACGTTGCTGGGTTTTAGACATCACACTGGAAGGTTAGCCACATGAAGCAGACCTTTAGGTGTAGGAGGGAAGAGGAAGAGAGGCTTCGCTGTCCATTGCACTGACTGACGCACATAAGTGGTCACCTGGGGGCCTTACTTAGAAACCGTGCCTAAGTACCAAATATACATGACTGTAAGTCGCTTTGGATAAAAGCGTCTGCTAAATGGCATATATTATTATATTATACCCCAAAATGTGTGTGCATTAGAAAACTTGTGCTTTGCTATATTATACTGAACAAAAATAAACAGCAAAAAAAGAAAAGTCCCTTTATCAGGCCCCTGTCTTTCATAGATAATTCGTAAAAATCCAAATAACTTCACAGATCTTCGTTGTGAAGGGAATAAACACTGTTTCCCATGCTTGTTCAATGAACCATAAACAATGAATGAACATGCACCTGTGGAACGGTCGTTAAGACACTAACAGCTTACAGACGGTAGGCAATTAAGGTCACAGTTATGAAAACTTAGGACACTAAAGAGGCCTTTCTACTGACTCTGAAAAACACCAAAACAAAGATGCCTAGGGTCCCTGCTCATCTGCGTGAACGTGCCTTAGGCATGCGGCAAGGAAGCATGAGGACTGCAGATGTGGCCAGGGCAATAAATTGCAATGTCTGTGAGACGCCTAAGGCAGCGCTACAGGGAGACAGGGTGGACAGCTGATCATCCTCGCAGTGGCAGAACACGTGTAACAAAACCTGCACAGGATCGGTACATCCGAACATCACACCTGCGGGACAGGTAGAGGATGAAAACAACAACTCTCCGAGTTACACCACAATCCCTCCATCAGTGCTCAGACTGTCCACAATAGGCTGAGAGAGGCTGGACTGAGGGCTTGTAGGCCTGTTGTAAGGCAGGTCCTCACCAGACATCACCGGCAACAGCGTCGCCTATGGGCACAAACCCACCGTCGCTGGACCAGACAAGACTGGCAAAAAGTGGTCTTCTTTGATGAGTTGGGTTTTGTCTCACCAGGGGGGATGGTTTATCATTGAAGGAATGAGCATTACACCGAGGACTGTACTCTGGAGCGGGATCGATTTAGAGGTGGAGGGTCCGTCATGGTCTGGGGTGGTGTGTCACAGCATCATCGGACTGAGCTTGTTGTCAGTGCAGGCAATCTCAACACTGTGCATTACAGGAAGACATCCTCCTCCCTCATGTGGTACCCTTCCTGTAGGCTCATCCTGACATGACCCTCCAGCATGACAATGTCACCAGCCATACTGCTCATTCAGTGCGTAATTTCCTGCAAGTCAGGAATGTCAGTGTTCTGCCATGGCCAGCGAAGAGCCCGGATCTCAATCCCATTGAGCATGACTGGGACCTGTTGGATCAGAGGGTGAGGGCTAAGGCCATTTCCCCCAGAAATGTCCGAGAACTTGCAGGTGCCTTGGTGGAAGAGTGGGGTAACATCTCACAGCAAGAACTGGCAAATCTGGTGCAGTCCACGAGGAGGAGATGCACTGCAGTACTTAATGCAGCTGGTGGCCACACCAGATACTGACTGTTGCTTTTGATTTTGACCCCCACCCTTTGTTCAGGGACACGTTATTCAATTTCTGTTAGTCACATGTCTGTGGAACGTGTTCAGTTTATGTCTCAGTTGTTGAATCTTGTTATGTTCATACAAATATTTACACATGTTAAGTTTGCTGAAAATAAACGTGTTGACAGTGAGAGGACGTTTCATTTTTTCTGAGTTTATAAACGCAACATGCAATAATGTCAACAATTTTACTGAGTTACGGTTCATATAAGGGAATCAGTGAATTGAAATATTTCATTAGGCCATAATCTATGGATTTCACATGACTCGGCAGGGTCACAAGCCATGGGTGGGCCTGGGAGAGTATAGGCCCACCCACTGGGGAGCCAGGCCCAGCCAATCAGAATACGTTTTTCTCCACAAAAGGGATTCATTACAGGCAGAAATTCTCCTCAGTTTCATCAGCTGTCCAGGTGGCTGGTCTCAGACGATCCTGCAGGTGAAGAAGCCGGATGTGGAGGTCCTGGGCTGGCATAGTTACACATGGTCTATAGTTGTGAGGCCAGTTGGACGTACTGCCAAATTCTCTAAAACGGCGTTGGAAGTGGCTAATGAACATTAAATTCTCTGGCAACAATTCTGGTGGACATTCATGCAGTCAGCATGCCAATTGAACGCTCTCTCAAAACATGAGACATCTGTGGTATTTTGTTGTGTGACAAAACTGCATATTTTAGACTGGTCTTTTATTGTTCCCAACACAAGGTGTACCTGTGTAATCATCATGCTGTTTAATCAGCTTCTTGATATGCCACACCTGTCTGGTAGATGGAGTATCTTGGCAAAGGAGATATTCCCACTAACAGTGATGTAAAACATTTGTGCACAACATTTTAGAGAATAAGCTTTTTGTGCATATGGAACATATCTGGGGGAAGAAATGGCTCGTGAAAAATGGGACCAACACTTTACATGTTGCGTTTAATTTTTTGTTCAGTATATATATATTTCATATCTTAAAGTCTGGCAGCCTGCAGCAAAGATATGCTCTGGGACTGACCTAGTGACATTCAAACAGAAGGCGTGTGGCATAGAGCAAGGCACCCTGGGACTAGGGCATTGGCCCTCCAGACATGCCAGATGGAGTCTCAGGAAGGGTGATATAAAGCGTGCTAACAGCCCCTGAACACTTCCTCAGATACAGGCAAACACTGTGGCTAGCAATATGAGAGATTAACCTCTCTATGTAAATTGAGCACACTGCTGCATCACATGCGTAAAACAGCACAGATGTAGGCATAGAGATCTACATTACACAGACATACACTGTACATGATGATGATAATACAACTTTACTCCTATTATCCAAGCAGTCCGCAACCCCACTATCCTTCAGAAAGTTGGTGATCTAGTTAGTAGTGTTACAGGATATTGGCAGATATGTGTGGCAGGTCAAAACCTATTTATGCTAACATCGATACACCTTTCCATGTACTGTATTGATCAAACAGAGTGCCACAGCACTAGCCTACAGATAAATATATAAATAAACAGTGTATTGACTGAAACTGTACAGTAGGTAAAAAGCCGGGCAACACTACCAATTACACACCCATACCCATATCGATCACATAGACTTCAACTGTAGCACTGTCCTTCTGAGATTGAAGCATCCAGACTTGTATCCCCTCTACACCGCAGGGATCGATATATATTGACTAATGAGACTGCTTTATGAGATTCACCCTCCGAGAATAATTATTGCCTCTGACTAAGCAGTGGCTGTATCCAGGGACATTGGTGTTCTAAGACAACAGAGCTCATCTTTTTTTTTTAAACACAGTAGAATCAAGAGGATATTTTTTGTGGTGAAACTTTGTTATCATTGATCAGAGACAAACATTATTTGATGATGCAGGGAGAGGTATGTTACAATTAGTGATGCACCGATATGACATTTTTGGCCTATACCGATATCCGATATTTTCCTTGCCAAAAAACCCTATGCCGATAACCGATATTTAAAAAATTAGCAGCCTTTTATAAGCATTCTAGTACAGTTAAATAGTTAACACACACACATGGATGCAGCGGTCTATGGCACGGCATCTCATTGCAAGAGGTGTCACTACAGTCCCTGGTTCGAATCCAGGCTGTATCACATCCGGCCGTGATTGGGAGTTCCATAGTGTGGCGCACAATTGACCCAGCGTCGTCCGGGTTTGGCCGGGGTAGGCCGTCATTGTAAATAAGAATTTGTTCTTAACTGACTTGCCTAGTTAAATAAAGCTTACACACAGACACCACACTGACCAAAAAGTTATTTTGTTGGCATTTACGTATGTTCCCATTACCAGTAAAACATAATCAAAACCTATTTTGTTCACATACTTGCTGGGCTGTTTCATTGTTCATTTGTTCAGTCGTATCATTCTCAACCAGGAACGCTGTTTGGGTTTTTGCGTGTCAAAAAATGTACTATTTCACACTATTTGATGTGTCAAATAACACTATTTGACATGTCAAATAGGTTTATTGACTAATCAGGACCTGAATATGACTGAACGTCACATAATAATTTAATGCGTACATACATTTTTTACATAGTTATTACACATTGATTACACTATCAATCGTATTTCATATGTCACAACGATTCATCGATACGTATGCTATGATACTGATTAAGTTGTCTCGCGCACCTACAGTGCTGGTCATAAAAAAAGCTAGCTAGCTCATGGATGCAAACAATGTTCTTCCCCAAAAACATAGCAAAACAACATAATCTGTTTCAGTAGCTATAGTTAGCTAGCTATCTATATATCTAGATGTCATCATCTAAAATAACTCATTTATAAGACAGTCCTTATTTGATTAATGGTGGTCGGACCCATCTATGTAAGGCTAACAACAAAAATGGACTTCGCGGTTAGCCTTCAAAATTATGGCATAATTCTACTATTTGTATTCATTTGCATCACTGTCAATTACATAGTTTTATTTTTACTTTGAAGGCAGTCCGCAAATTGCACTATTGTGCCTAATCCTTATTGTGGCTGGCTTCACAACACAACCTGGTCTGGTCGACCCTCACCGGTGCTCGACCAGTCGGCAAAAGCCAACATCACCCACGACCGAGAACGGTTGATTGTCAAGGGCAATGAATTCCATTATCTTGGCTTTAATGGATTTTGCCTTTTGAGTTGTCTCGCTGAAATGTTCTTACTCTTTCGAATGACTGCTCGACTTGACTGCTCAATCCTCAGAGCAGACATTGTGGGCTAGGTTATGAATGCTGTGTTGCACATGTTGCGCAAAATTTTACGTGCCATCATTACTGCATGTACCTACGTTATATAGGTATGCACGTCAGCTTTGATATCGGTTTTGCACATCAACGTTAATCTAGACATCAGCCAATACCTAATAATTTAGCAATTTTGGAATGGTTAAAAATAAACATATCCAGGTGTTAGAATGGCCAAGTCAAAGTCCAGACCTGAATCCAATCGAGAATCTGTGGAAAGAACTGAAAACTGCTGTTCACAAATGCTCTCCATCCAACCTCACTGAGCTCGAGCTGTTTTGCAAGGATGAATGGGAAAAAAATTCAGTCTCTCGATGTGCAAAACTGATAGAGACATACCCCAAGCGACTTACAGCTGTATTCGCAGCAAAAGGTGGCGCTACAAAGTATTAACTTAAGGGGGCTGAGTAATTTTGCACGCCCAATTTTTCAGTTTTTGATTTGTTAAAAAAGTTTGAAATATCCAATAAATGTTGTCGTTCCACTTCATGATTGTGTCCCACTTGTTGTTGATTCTTCACAAAAAAATACAGTTTTATATCTTTATGTTTGAAGCCTGAAATGTGGCAAAAGGTCGCAAAGTTCAAGGGGGCCGAATACTTTCGCAAGGCACTGTATGTTCCGATATATTCCGATATGTTCACCAATATATTGTGCATCCCTAGTTACAATAAATGTCAAATATTGGCGTTGTTTGGAATAAGACACTAACGAGGTGTAAAGGTACAATATGTTCCATGAATATATCATGCAGAGCACAGTGCAGTGCAATCTTCAGTTATTGAGCAGACAACAGCCTTCTCCTTGTTAAACTAAGCCTACTGATTGGGTGGTACAAAAGACCATCTTGTGCTTGTCACACATCAATGTTTTTGTTAAGTGTTACAATACCACTATCAATACCAATCAGTACGCTACTCACTTATCAGTACTTATAGGGAACAAAAATATAAATGCAACATGTAAAGTGTTGGTCTCATGTTTCATGATCTGAAATAAAAGAGCATTTGTCCTTTGCAAAGATAATCCATCCACCTGACAGTTGTGGGATATCAAGGAGCTGATTAAACAGCATGATCATTACTGAAAGTTCCAAGATGGCGTAGCAGTCAGACGTATTTGTCCTTCGTCTTGTCGTGTCCCATGTATATATATTTTTATATATTTTTCTTCGCATATCTTTTTATATTTTTCTAAACCCTTACTTCAAAATACTTTCCTGCAGCCCGCCTCACCCAATGTGGTGTGGACCTGCTGTTTCTCTAAAGTATTTTTCTTTGCCTCTATTACTGGAATCTCTCAAACATAAACCAGCCAGCCAGCTAACTAGCCAGCTGACGGTCATCAGCTAACCTCTAGCTCAGCTAACCTCTAGCTCGGAAAGCTCTCGCCAGTTTGTACAACACGATTCAACCAGAGCATACCGGACCTATTTTTCTCTCCATATCCCCGGATTCCTATCGCAAGCTCTGAACCTTCTCACCTTCCGACCTTCGCAGCTAATGTCCCCTGAATGCTAGCTGTCTAGAGCACAGTGGACTGTTGGCTTACGAGGCCCATCGAATACATTCCGAAGCCACTAGCTAGCAGTCAGAAATCCTTTGCTAGCGGTCATCAGCTACCTTTATCCCGGACAACTCTCGCCAGTCTGTACAGCGCAACTCAAACCAGAGCTAGTTGGACTTATTCTTCTCCATATCTCCGGATTCCTACCGCAAGCTCTGAACCTATTTTTTTTTTTTACATATTATTATTTATTTTTTTAAATCCACCTGGAATTATAGCAGCTAATGACCCCGGAACGCACAGCCGCTAATCTGCGGCCTGCTAGCTATCTAAAGCACATTGCACTACTGGCTTAAGAGGCCCTTCGGACATATTTCTTCAGCCAATATACATATTTTGCTAATTGGCCTGGTTTACCACACGGTTTACCACATCCACTGATGTAACTGCACGAGGGGGCCACAACAGATTTTCCTCCGTCGCATCATCCCTCTAAGTCCTTTCTGTTAGCCTGCTAGCCCCGTGCCGCTAGCTGCTTGAAGCCACGCACTGGACTTGTATGATCACCCGGCTACGCATGCCTTTCCCTAATGTCACCATGCCGTGTCGATTGCTGTTCTGGTTTGTAACTATTGTTTTATTTCACTGTAGAGCCTCTAGCACTGCTCAACATGCCTCGGCTAACAATTTTGTTCCACCTCCCACACACGCAGTGACATCACCTGGTTTAAATGCTATTTCTAGAGACAATATCTCTTTCATTATCACTATATGCACAGGTGACCTAAACTGGGACATGCTTAACACTCCGGCCATCCTACAATCTAAGCTTGATGCCATCAATCTCACACAATTTATCAATGAAACTTATCAATGAACCTGTCATGCAGGTGAAAGAGGACCCAAAAGCGACTTAACAGAAACAGAGTTTATTTAAGTCCAAACAGGGAATAACAGAAATCCTCTAGTCTGTAGAGGGGAATAACTGGAGAAGCGGCCACAGACTGCAGGTCGCTTCGGGTAGGCGCAGGCCGTAGTTGACAGAGACACCTGCTCACACGCAGCATCTGATGAAGGCAAAAAACACGACAGGACAGGGCGATACACAATCACAGCAAAAACACGACAGGACAGGGCGAAACGCAATCACAGCATGGTGAATACTAAACAAGGAACCGACGGGACAGGAACGGAACACAAAGGAATAAATAGGGACTCTAATCAGGGAAAGGATCGGGAACAGGTGTGGGAAGACTAAATGATGATTAGGGGAATAGGAACAGCTGGGAGCAGGAACGGAACGATAGAGAGAAGAGAGAGCGAGAGAGTGAGAGAGGGAGGGGGAGAGAGAGGGATAGAAGGAGGGAAAGAACCAAATAAGACCAGCAGAGGGAAACGAATAGAATGGGGAGCACAGGGACAAGACATGATAATAAATGACAAACATGACAGTACCCCCCACTCACCGAGCGCCTCCTGGCGCACTCGAGGAGGAATCCTGGCGGCAACGGAGGAAATCATCGATGAGTGAACGGTCCAGCACGTCCCGAGACGGAACCCAACTCCTCTCCTCAGGACCGTAACCCTCCCAATCCACTAAGTATTGGTGACCCCGTCCCCGAGAACGCATGTCCATGATCTTATGTACCTTGTAAATAGGTGCGCTCTCGACAAGGACGGGAGGGGGAGGGAAGACGAACGGGGGTGCGAAGAAAGGGCTTAACACAGGAGACATGGAAGACAGGATGGACGCGACGAAGATGTCGCGGAAGAAGCAGTCGCACAGCGACAGGATTGACGACCTGGGAGACACGGAACGGACCAATGAACCGCGGAGTCAACTTACGAGAAGCTGTCGTAAGAGGAAGGTTGCGAGTGGAAAGCCACACTCTCTGGCCGCAACAATACCTTGGACTCTTAATCCTGCGTTTATTGGCGGCTCTCACCGTCTGTGCCCTGTAACGGCAAAGTGCAGACCTCACCCTCCTCCAGGTGCGCTCACAACGTTGGACAAACGCTTGAGCGGAGGGAACGCTGGACTCGGCAAGCTGGGATGAGAACAGAGGAGGCTGGTAACCCAGACTACTCTGAAACGGAGATAACCCGGTAGCAGACGAAGGAAGCGAATTGTGAGCGTATTCTGCCCAGGGGAGCTGTTCTGCCCAAGACGCAGGGTTTCTGAAAGAAAGGCTGCGTAGTATGCGACCAATCGTCTGATTGGCCCTCTCTGCTTGACCGTTAGACTGGGGATGAAACCCGGAAGAGAGACTGACGGACGCACCAATCAAACGACAGAACTCCCTCCAAAACTGTGACGTGAATTGCGGGCCTCTGTCTGAAACGGCGTCTAACGGGAGGCCATGAATTCTGAATACATTCTCAATAATGATTTGTGCCGTCTCCTTAGCGGAAGGAAGTTTAGCGAGGGGAATGAAATGTGCCGCCTTAGAGAACCTATCGACAACCGTCAGAATCACAGTCTTCCCCGCAGACAAAGGCAGACCGGTAATGAAGTCTAAGGCAATGTGAGACCATGGTCGAGAAGGAATGGGGAGCGGTCTGAGACGACCGGCAGGAGGAGAGTTACCCGACTTAGTCTGCGCGCAGTCCGAACAAGCAGCCACGAAACGGCGCGTGTCACGCTCCTGAGTCGGCCACCAAAAGCGCTGGCGAATAGACGCAAGAGTGCCTCGAACACCGGGATGACCAGCTAACTTGGCAGAGTGAGCCCACTGAAGAACAGCCAGACGAGTGGAAACAGGAACGAAAAGGAGGTTACTAGGACAAGCGCGCGGCGACGCAGTGTGCGTGAGTGCTTGCTTAACCTGTCTTTCAATTCCCCAGACTGTTAACCCGACAACACGCCCATAAGGAAGAATCCCCTCGGGATCAGTAGAAGCCACAGAAGAACTAAACAGACGGGATAAGGCATCAGGCTTGGTGTTCTTGCTACCCGGACGGTAAGAAATCACAAACTCGAAACGAGCGAAAAACAACGCCCAACGAGCTTGACGGGCATTAAGTCGTTTGGCAGAACGGATGTACTCAAGGTTCTTATGGTCTGTCCAAACGACAAAAGGAACGGTCGCCCCCTCCAACCACTGTCGCCATTCGCCTAGGGCTAAGCGGATGGCGAGCAGTTCACGGTTACCCACATCATAGTTGCGCTCAGATGGCGACAGGCGATGAGAAAAATAAGCGCAAGGATGAACCTTATCGTCAGACTGGAAGCGCTGGGATAGAATGGCTCCCACGCCTACCTCTGAAGCGTCAACCTCGACAATGAATTGTCTAGTGACGTCAGGAGTAACGAGGATAGGAGCGGACGTAAAACGTTCTTTTAGAAGATCAAAAGCTCCTGGGCGGAACCGGACCACTTAAAACACGTCTTGACAGAAGTAAGAGCTGTGAGAGGGGCAGCAACTTGACCGAAATTACGAATGAAACGCCGATAGAAATTAGCGAAACCTAAAAAGCGCTGCAACTCGACACGTGACCTTGGAACGGGCCAATCACTGACAGCTTGGACCTTAGCGGAATCCATCTGAATGCCTTCAGCGGAAATAACGGAACCGAGAAAAGTAACGGAGGAGACATGAAAAGAGCACTTCTCAGCCTTTACGTAGAGACAATTCTCTAAAAGGCGCTGTAGAACACGTCGAACGTGCTGAACATGAATCTCGAGTGACGGAGAAAAAATCAGGATATCGTCAAGATAGACAAAAACAAAAATGTTCAGCATGTCTCTCAGAACATCATTAACTAATGCCTGAAAAACAGCTGGCGCATTGGCGAGACCGAACGGCAGAACCCGGTACTCAAAATGCCCTAACGGAGTGTTAAACGCCGTTTTCCACTCGTCCCCCTCTCTGATGCGCACGAGATGGTAAGCGTTACGAAGGTCCAACTTAGTAAAGCACCTGGCTCCCTGCAGAATCTCGAAGGCTGATGACATAAGGGGAAGCGGATAACGATTCTTAACCGTTATGTCATTCAGCCCTCGATAATCCACGCAGGGGCGCAGAGTACCGTCCTTCTTCTTAACAAAAAGAACCCCGCCCCGGCCGGAGAAGAAGAAGGCACTATGGTACCGGCGTCAAGAGACACAGACAAATAATCCTCGAGAGCCTTACGTTCGGGAGCCGACAGAGAGTATAGTCTACCTCGAGGAGGAGTGGTCCCCGGAAGGAGATCAATACTACAATCATACGACCGGTGAGGAGGAAGGGAGTTGGCTCGGGACCGACTGAAGACCGTGCGCAGATCATGATATTCCTCCGGCACTCCTGTCAAATCGCCAGGTTCCTCCTGAGAAGTAGGGACAGAAGAAACGGGAGGGATGGCAGACATTAAACACTTCACATGACAAGAAACGTTCCAGGATAGGATAGAATTACTAGACCAATTAATAGAAGGATTATGACATACTAGCCAGGGATGACCCAAAACAACAGGTGTAAACGGTGAACGGAAAATCAAAAAAGAAATAGTCTCACTGTGGTTACCAGATACTGTGAGGGTTAAAGGTAGTGTCTCAAATCTGATACTGGGAAGATGACTACCATCTAATGCGAACATGGGCGTAGGCTTATCTAACTCTCTGAAAGGAATGTCATGTTTCCGAACCCATGCTTCGTCCATGAAACAACCCTCAGCCCCAGAGTCTATCAAGGCACTACATGTAGCACCCGAACCGGTCCAGCGTAGATGGACCGACAAAGTAGTACAGGATTTTGATGGAGAGACTTGAGTAGTTGCGCTCACCTGTAGCCCTCCGCTTACAGATGAGCTCTGGCTTTTACTGGACATGAATTAACAAAATGTCCAGCAACTCCGCAATAGAGGCACAGGCGGTTGGTGATCCTCCGTTCCCTCTCCTTAGTCGAGATGCGAATCCCTCCCAGCTGCATGGGCTCAGACTCTGAGCCAGAGGAGGGAGATGGTTGCGATGCGGAGCAGGGAAACACCGTTGATGCGAGCTCTCTTCCACGAGCCCGGTGACGAAGATCTACCCGTCGTTCTATGCGGATGGCGAGAGCAATCAAAGAGTCCACATCTGAAGGAACCTCCCGGGAGAGAATCTCATCCTTAACCACTGCGTGGAGTCCCTCCAGAAAACGAGCGAGCAGCGCCGGCTCGTTCCACTCACTAGAGGCAGCAAGAGTGCGAAACTCAATAGAATAATCCGTTATGGACCGTTCACCTTGGCATAAGGAAGCCAGGGCCCTAGAAGCCTCCCCTACCAAAAACTGAACGGTCAAAAACCCGAATCATCTCCTCTTTAAAGTTCTGGAACTTGTTAGAGCAATCAGCCCTTGCCTCCCAGATAGCTGTGCCCCATTCTCGAGCCCGGCCAGTAAGGAGTGAAATGACGTAAGCAACCCGAGCTCTCTCTCTAGAGTATGTGTTGGGTTGGAGAGAGAACACAATCTCACACTGCGTGAGAAAGGAGCGGCACTCAGTGGGCTGCCCGGAGTAGCAAGGTGGGTTATTAACCCTAGGTTCTGGAGGCTCGGCAGGCCAGGAAGTAACAGGTGGCACGAGACGTAGACTCTGGAACTGTCCAGAGAGGTCGGAAACCTGAGCGGCCAGGTTCTCCACGGCATGGCGAGCAGCAGACAATTCCTGCTCGTGTCTGCCGAGCATGGCTCCTTGGATCTCGACGGCAGTGTAACGAGCGTCTGAAGTCGCTGGGTCCATTCCTTGGTCGGTTCCTTCTGTCATGCAGGTGAAAGAGGACCCAAAAGCGACTTAACAGAAACAGAGTTTATTTAAGTCCAAACAGGGAATAACAGAAATCCTCTAGTCTGTAGAGGGGAATAACTGGAGAAGCGGCCACAGACTGCAGGTCGCTTCGGGTAGGCGCAGGCCGTAGTTGACAGAGACACCTGCTCACACGCAGCATCTGATGAAGGCAAAAAACACGACAGGACAGGGCGATACACAATCACAGCAAAAACACGACAGGACAGGGCGAAACGCAATCACAGCATGGTGAATACTAAACAAGGAACCGACGGGACAGGAACGGAACACAAAGGAATAAATAGGGACTCTAATCAGGGGAAAGGATCGGGAACAGGTGTGGGAAGACTAAATGATGATTAGGGGAATAGGAACAGCTGGGAGCAGGAACGGAACGATAGAGAGAAGAGAGAGCGAGAGAGTGAGAGAGGGAGGGGGAGAGAGAGGGATAGAAGGAGGGAAAGAACCAAATAAGACCAGCAGAGGGAAACGAATAGAATGGGGAGCACAGGGACAAGACATGATAATAAATGACAAACATGACAGAACCTACCAGATATAACCCCAAATCCGTAAACGCGGGCACCATCATAGATATCATCCTAACTAACTCACCCTCCAAATACACCTTTGCTGTTTTCATTGCCTGCATCCGTAATGGGTCTGCGAGCAAACGACCACCCCTCAAACGCTCCCTAAAACACTTCTGCGAGCAGGCCTTTCTAATCGACTTGGCCGGGGTATTCTGGAATGACATTGACCTCATCCCGAGAGTAGAGGAGGCCTGGTTATTCTTTAAAAGTGCCTTCCTCCCCATCTTAAATAGGCATGCCCCGTTCAAAAAATGTAGAACCAGGAATAGATATAGCCCTTGGTTCACTCCAGACCTGTCTGCCCTTGACCAGCACAAAAACATCCTGTGGTGTTCTGCATTAGCATCAAATAGCCCCCATGATATGCAACTTTTCAGGGAAGTTAGGAACCAATATACACAGGCAGTTAGGAAAGCTAAGGCTAGCTTTTTTAAACAGAAATTTGCATCCTGCAGTACAAACTCAAAAAAGTTCTGGGACACTGTAAAGTCCATGGAGAATAAGAGCACATCCTCCCAGCTACCCACTGCTCTGAGGCTAAGAAACACTGTTACAACCGACAAATCCACTATAATTGAGAATTTCAATAAGCATTTCTCTACGGCTGGCCATGCTTTCTACCTGGCTACCCCTACCTCGGTCAACTGCCCGGCACCCTCCACAGCAACCCGCCCAAGCCCCCACCATTTCTCCTTCACCCATATCTAGATAGCTGATGTTCTGAAAGAGCTGCAAAATCTGGACCCCTACAAATCAGCCGGGCTAGACAATCTGGACCCTCTCTTTCTAAAATGATCTGCCGAAATTGTTGCAACCCCTATTACTAGCCTGTTCAACCTCTCTTTCGTATCGTCTGAGATTCCCAAAGATTGGAAACCTGCCGCGGTCATCCCCCTACTCAAAGGGGGAGACACTATATCTATCCTACCCTGCATCTCTAAGGTCTACGAAAGCCAAGTTAACAAACAGATTACTGACCATCTTGAATCACATCGTACCTTCTCCGCTATGCAATCTGGTTTCCGAGCTGGACATAGGTGCACCTCAGCCACGCTCAAGGTCCTTAACGATATCATAATTGCCATCGATAAGAGACATTACTGTGCAGCTGTATTCATCGACCTGGCCAACTCTTTCGACTCTGTCAATCACCACATTCTTATTGGCAGACTCAACAGCCTTTGTTTCTTAAATGATTGCCTCGCCTGGTTCACCAACTACTTCTCTGATAGAGCTCAGCGTGTGAAATCGGAGGGCCTGTTGTCCGGACCTCTGGCAGTCTCTATGGGGGTGCCACAGGGTTCAAATCTCGGGCCGACTCTCTTGTCTGTATATATCAATTATGTCGCTCTTGCTGCTGGTGATTCTCTGATCCACATCTATGCAGACGACACAATTCTGTATACTTCTGGCCCTTCTTTGGACACTGTGTTAACTAACCTCCAGATGAGCTTCAATGCCATACAACTCTCCTTCCGTGGCCTCCAACTGCTCTTAAATGCAAATAAAACTAAATGCATGCTATTCAACCGATCATTGCCCGCACCTGCCCGCCCTTCCAGCATCACTACTCTGGACGGCTCTGACTTAGAATATGTGGATAACTACAAATACCTAGGTGTCTGGCTAGACTGTAAACTCTCCTTCCAGACTCACATTAAGCATCTCCAATCAAAAATGTCATCTAGAATCGGCTTCCTATTTCGCAACAAAGCTTCCTTCACTCATGCTGCCAAACATTCCCTCGTAAAACTGACCATCCTACCGATCCTCGACTTCGGCGATGTCATCTATAAAATAGCCTCCAACACTCTACTCAGCAAACTGGGTGTAGTGGGTGTAGTCTATCACGGTGCCATCCGTTTTGCCACCAAAGCCCCATACACTACTCACCACTGCGACCTATACGCTCTCGTTGGCTCGCCCTCGCTTAATACTCATCGCCAAACCCACTGGCTACAGGTTATCTACAAGTCTCTGGTAGGTAAAGCCCCACCTTATCTCAGCTCACTGGTCACCATAGCAGCACCCACTTGTAGCACGCGCTCCAGCAGGTATATCTCTCTGGTCACCCCCAAAGACAATTCATCCTTTGGTTGCATTTCCTTCTAGTTCTCTGCTGCCACTGACTGGAACGAACTGCAAAAATCACTGAAGCTGGAGATTCCCATCACCCTCACTAGCTTTAAGAACCAGCTGTCAGAGCAGCTCACAGATCACTGCACCTGTTCATAGCCCATCTGTATACAGCCCATCTATCTACCTCATCCCCATACTGTATTTATTTATTTTGCTCCTTTTGCACCACAGTATCTCTACTTGCACATCCATCTTTTGCACATCTACCAATCCAGAGTGTAATTGCTATATTGTAATTACTTCGCCACCATGGCCTATTTATTGCCTTAACTCCCTTATTTGACCTAATTTGCACTCACTGTATATAGACCTTTTCTTTTTTTCTACTGTGTTACTGACTGTATGTTGTGTTCATTCCATGTGTAACTCTGTGTTGTTGTATGTGTCGAACTGCTATGCTTTATCTTGGCCAGGTCGCAGTTGCAAATGAGAACTTGTTCTCAACTAGCTTACCTGGTTAAATAAAGGTGAAATAAAAGTGTGCAGTTTTGTCACACCATGCAATGCCACAGATGTCTCAAGTTTTGAGGGAGCGTGCAATTGGCATCCTGACTGCAGGAATGTCCACCAGAGCTGTTGCCAGATAATTGAATGTTAATTTCTCTACCATATGCCGCCTCCGAGGTCGTTTTAGAGAATTTGGTAGTACGTCCAATCGGCCTGACAAGCGCGGAACATGTGTAACCACACTAACCCAGGACCTCCACATCCGGCTTCTTCATCTACTGGATCGTCTGAGACCAGCCACCCAGACAGCTGAAGAAACTGAGGAGTATTTCTTTCTGTAATAAAGCTATTTTTGCGGGGGGGGAACTTATTCTGATTGGCTGGGGCTGGCTCCCCAGTGGGTGGGCGTATGCCATCCCAGGCCCACCCATGGCTGTGGCCATATCCAGTCACCTGAAGTCCATAGATTAGGGCCTAATGAATATATTTCAATTGACTGATTTCCTTATGTGAACTGTAACTCAGTAAAGTCGTTGAAATTGTTGCATGTTGCATTTATATTTTTGTTCAGTATGTATCAGTATCGTATTAGTACTCCAAATCGCAAGCTTTAAATGCCCAGAATATGTTTTATAAGTGCACTGCTTACTCAGTCACTTGTATTTAACTTCATGGTACAATAGTGCTCTTTTTAATTATCTGACATCACCACACTCAGAGAGACATCTAGGGACATATTTCACATTCTTGCCTCGTCTCAAACCATTCTCTGATACAACTGTCACTTTTCATTGTGGCCCTTTTCATATATATTCATGAAGTCTAATAAGAAGTGTTTTTTTTGTTTTGTTTTTATTCTGTTTATCATTGTTCTGAAGGGCTATTTCATTTCACACCAAAGCTGAACTTCATCCCTCTCTTTCTCATATTCATCTCCTCTGTCTGTTACAGACAATCTCCTTTCATAAATAAGCTCCAGAGAGAGTCATTAATTACAGGAGAAAGTCATTACATGTCTTCCGCATACTGAATGATGGAGCTCAGCGGAGACTCGTGTGTTAGTCGTTAATACATTCATTACCGGGCTTCAATCTGGCCTTCATCAGGAACAAGGATACAGCTGCATAATCAGCCTTCTCTTGATGCTGCCCAGTGACAAGACTTCCTTCATGAACGTGTTGGCTCTGTCAACCTACACAAACATTCCTAATTGGCCTGGTGCTCTTCGGGACACTTTGTTACTCCTGGGGAGAAACACACACTGGAATCATGGACCCTCTTGCAAAGTGGATATTGAAGTGAAGGCTGAACAGATTCAGTATGTTAGACTTTATAGGAACTAACTATCTATGGCAGAAAGTCATTTGTACCAAGTGTTCATGTTTGATGCTAGTAGAAAGACTATAACATATTTACTCCACCCTCTCAAACCCATGTATTTACAAGTCAATTAAACAATTCAATTATTTCATTCTCTCTACATAATGATAAGTCCTATATAATATGCATTCAGAGGCTATTGATAGTGCATATAACCATATTGATGAAACATACAGTAGATAGTACACGCATACCCTCAACTGCAAGGGCGAATAGCCAAAAAGCAGCAAACAGTACAATGCTATAAATTAAATGTAACAAAATGATTTGCAGCAGGTATTCAAGAGCACATTAAGTATCTCATAAAAAGTCAATGGTTTTGTGCAAGCTCAATTTGAGAGAGCCAGAACCCCTTTTGACAGCCTGCAAATGGAGCGTGGCTTATAAGGTATTTTCTACAGTGTGGTAGCATGCCAGTTTCTGAATAGCTTAGTGCTGGCTAACGGATTAAACTGTCTATAGGCATTGAACACAATGGGATCGTATTACGTGGGGAAATTATGTTTTTATGCTTCTGACGTTATTGCCTCATTGTGAAGGAACAGAACATTGGACGGGGAGGCTGAAGAAAAGGCTGCAGCAAGTCTAGATGCACACCACTGGTGTTTGTCTGTGGGTGTGCGTGAACGTGTGTGTGCGAGAGAGGCAGAAAGTAAACATGTTGTGTGTGTGTGTGTGTGTGTGTGTGTGTGTGTGTGTGTGTGTGTGTGTGTGTGTGTGTGTGCGTGTGCGTGTGCGTGTGCGTGTGCGTGTGCGTGTGCGTGTGTGTGTGTGTGTGTGTGTGTGTGTGTGTGTGCGAAAAAGAGAGAAAGAGAGATCATCCAGGACCAAAGTTCCCCACATTCCTCAGAGAGATGGCGAATAGTAAACACTAAGCTGCCTGCAGCCCTGTCATAAATATTATTGGCTTTGATATGATGAGAGCCTCCAAATAATCCTCTTGCACTCTGTTAGGCGATTTGGAGAATGAATGTACACTGAATAAACATATGATGGCATATTGTGTGTGTGCGTGTGTAAGAAAATAACTGAAAGCACCATGTCATGCTATGTGTGTCATATGAGAATCAACAACTTCTGCCTTTGGTAAGTGTGGTCAATATACTGTAAATAAAATAATAGTTTATGTTTTCCGATAGCTAATGTAGCTATAAAGTAAATACCCTGCCATCCATCCACTCTCCCATAATCCTTACTCTGCATTAGAAGGCCTATCAGCACTTCTCCTTTCTCACTCTGTGTTGCATTATTCACTAGGTACTTCACCCAATGTTAATAGATTGAGTTGACAGATTTTGTGTCTTGCCCAGCTTTGGATGCAACTGGTAAACAGCATTAAACGAGTGAGAACATTCCCTATGTTAGTAGCCATCACGTCATACTGTAGTAGGAATATGTTTTATTATGTGCAATTATGAAATACTTTGCTAAACTAATAATTAACACAGGATATGCCATATGAAAATAAAGGGTATGGCCACTTGAAGAGTCTCCTTCCAAAGCGCTATATAAAAACATGTGTTTCAGATGTGTGTTTTTTCATCAGAAATGATTGCTTATGGGTACCCTCATTTGTGTGTAAAATATTACTGTTCTCAGATTTTTTTATTCATACATTTTAGATGTGTATTAAAATGGGTTTTGTTTGCAAAACGCTATATATCCATTGTTTAGATAGAATGGAATGTGTAAAACATAGCAATACTACTTATTCCTCTGAGAGTTTGCAACAAAACATGATTGTTTGTCCCACTGAAATGAAACCATCAAGTGATAGATAAAACAAAAAAACATGTCTGTCATTGAACAAACCCATGCCATGATTAGACGGGAGGAAACAACACACCAATCTCTTTCATGTGATGATATGAACTTCTGATAAAATATAAACATAGTGGATGGCAAAATGAAGAGGCGAGAGGGTCCTCCATTTCAAGCATTAATTGACCCAAGTTAAACAATTTAAAGGCAATGGTACCAAATACTAATTGAGTGTATGTAAACTTCTGACCCACTGGGAATGTGATGAAAGAAATAAAAGCTGAACTTAAAGACTGTCCCCTAAATGGTCTATTTGTTTTGGAACATATACGGACGGTGTCAATGTACTCTTGTCAAGCATTAGGCACATTAACACTGTTTTTATGTCATTCACATTACGGATCCCACTGACGTGACATAACGTTTCTGTATCATGTTTCAGTTTCTATACAGTACAAATGGTGAAGTGTAAGTGTGGCAGGGCGTTATGATGTTTGTGTTGAAGGGTGAATGCAGAAGTGGGAACATTCCTGCTCAAGTTTAGCGTTTTCGCCTGGCTTTAGCTCACCCCTCCAAGACGCTCCTGTCACTAAAGCAACAGGAATAGGAGATGGTTTGAAAACTATGTTGCTTTGTCAAGTCTGACCTCCAAAACAGCCAGGCTGACATTTGGACTGAGATTGCCGGTGGACTTGGTTGAATTTAGCTCATAGACTGTAAGTGAGGCTACTTTTATTAAGATTGGATTTTGAATGGTTTCTTGATGACCAGACAATGGGGGATTATCTTTGGAGGTCAATTTGACATTACGTTTCCATATGTGTAGTTTCTCCTAATGTAATTCATTGGCATAAAAATTCAGTTTCCTGTGCTGTGATTCAAAGGAGAAGACATACCGTAGTAGAATTTGGTTTAAATATAAATGTGCTTTTATGCCTGAGGAGTTGCACAGCAATTTATGTTCAATTAAATTAGTCATGTTGAAAATTATAATTAGTCTTGTTAAGTGAAAAGATTGCCCAATTCCATATAGTGATAAAGCATGTCACGATTATAGCTGCTAGACTTGCTTTATTTTATTCATAGGGAACAAATCAAGACATCGAAAAGTATGAAGCAATGTACTTCTGAAATCCTTATAACACGGCATGTGAAGCATAGTTTATGCTCTCTGAAAGTAGTGGGGTCCCTTCTGTTAGTAATTCCAACTTTAGAATGCACACAGGAAATTAGACACAATCACAAAATAAAATCTAATTGAACCAATGATGAGACACTTTCATTGATATCTGATTTGATTTGTGCATTCCTTCAACTGCATATTTTTTTGCAGAAGTGGGGAATGAATTTGACTCGTCTACAAAGAGTTGATGTTTTTCAAAGCACCCAAGGTTAACATTTTCCCTTTCTTTAACTACACTTTAAAGGGGTAACCATGAATTTGACAGTAATTTATAGACAGCTCGATTGCTAGTCAAATTCTGTATTTAATATATTGGCTAGCTCCTTTGAACAGTGTCCTCATGAGAGGGCACATGTTCTATGCCAGGCAAAATCGCACACCATTAGTTAATTGTCATGGATGTATCCAAATAAATGGTACTAGAAAACAGCTTAAACAAATGCAAATGCAGCTACTTTGCTGTTATTCTGGCTGCACTGTTTGACATGACCGTGTTAGCCATAGTTGGCTAGCTAGCAAGCGTGGGAGAAGAGTGTTGCCAGCCAGCATGGCAACGGAACATTTGGAACAAACAACTGGGTCGTGTATCTGGCAACCTAACCAATAGAATGAACGACCAGACGGCTTGCCTAGCAACCATAGATTTGTGTCGGGACTAGGCCTATATTTTCACGGTGGGATGACATAGTGGCCTATGAATACATTTATCAAAATAATGTTTTTTTATTATATGGTAACCCGTTTTAGAAGAGCAATTTGACACTTTAGGTTGTGCTAAGCAATTTTTTTAGCAAGGCTGTGCTGATCTATGGTACTTGGCGGACTACAGCACAGCCGTGCTAAAAAACATGTTTAGCACACGTACTTGTGTACAATTTAGTATTTAGTATTCTTTCTTTCTTTAGTATTCTGTGGAGTGGAATTACAGTACCAATCGAAATCGAGCTATTTTAGAGCAGCAGGTAACCTAGTTGTTAGAGAGTTGCGCTAGTAACCAACAAGGTGAAAAATCTGCCGGTGTACACTTGATCAAGGCACTTAACGCTAATTTGCTCCAGGGGTGCCGTACTACTATGGCTGACCCTGTAAAGCAACACATTTCACTGTCATTTACAGCATACTGCTGTAAAATGTTTCAGATTGGTTTTGTAAGAACTGTTGATAATACCTTGAATTACCCTATGAATAGCAGTTTTTCGTTACAGTGTAGTAGTTCTACTACAACTGTAAGTATCAAACAGCAAACATTGATAATTAATAAAGAACTCCTCAACTTTTGGCTTTATGACTTGTGTCTTTTGCATATGATCTATTTAGGTAATTAACTTCAGGGAGATACATAAAGGGCTGCTGCTTATATATCTCTGTGGGGAGGAAGACAGGAAGATGCATGTTTCAACAATCCTCAAAGTACACACAAGGAAGAGAGATTGCACTCTCAAACTGGCCACATTTTTTAAGTAATACTTTGAAGACTGTGCATGCATGAGCACATGCGTGTGTGTATGGGTGTGTGTGCATTTCTTATGGTAATCTGTTTTATACAAGGCATGAAGCACTAAGGCAACTATTGCTGTGTATGTATTTCCAGAAGCAGACCATTGACTATTCACATGCAGGAATAAGGATAGAGTGATGAATTGAATATATTTAGTTTCTTTGTTCTCTCTGTCGCCGTTACTTACCAAAGCCTACACACAGCCCCCAACTACTGTGTGTGCATGTGTGCGTGCATGGGTACATGCCTGCGTGCATGGGTGTGTTAAGTAGTGAGAGTGCACATACTTTCTATACCTGTGGCGGTCGGTGCCTTTTAAGATTAGGGAGGAGTTATATCTAATACAGCATATTCGATGACTGTCATTCATATTCCAGTCATTCCATTCCAACTCATTGTAACATCGATTGTCAAGCTGGTATAAATGATTCGGGAGACAGGCGCAGGAATGCGTAATCGTTTTTTTTATTATGCTCCAAATTATGGCGTGCCGTGTAAAGCGATGGGGGCGAAGATCTAACAAACATGTAACAAAAGCACAGGGTTGAAACCCAAACAAAAGAGTGAGGAGTACCTTGAATAAATAACACTAGAGCACAATGATTCTCACACAGGACGAGGCCCGTAATCATCTGCGCAATCCACAAGGGCATGAAAGCCCAAAACACACAGCACAGGTACTCACACGCACCAACGGACATAGTAACAATAATCGACAGGACCATGGTGAACAAAGGGAAACATATATAGAAATACAATCAGTGGGAATAGGGGCCAGGTGTGCGCAATGAAAGTTCCAGAGGGATCAGTGACATCGATAGGTTTAGGCTATTCCATGATACTCAAATTTGCCCTATAGCTATCATGAGGTTGCTATAACCCAGCCTACAAATGAAAGTAGGTACACAGGTCGAGAGGACAAATTGGAGCAATCAAGGCGACTGATGGTGACACACTCTTGCTTCTTTTGCAACTAAAATTAGTTTATTTTAGAAAAAGTTACTGTAGGTCCTTCCCCGTTTTATTCTGTTTGCTTAAGAAACGTTTTTCAACAGAATCGGCGGAATAAATGCACACCTGATCACCCGCACACACAGTTCACTTTCATAGCAGCCACATAAAGCATCCATCACGCATCTACTCGCTACTCACCTTTTTACTCACCATCAACTCACCTTTTCCTTTCCCTTGTGGAATTCAGTGCACAACATAACAGCTGTGTGTGAACAGGCGCAAATCTCTTCAAGCCAAACCTTCATACCATAACCGCTAAGCGCTACACAGCCTAGAGTACATTGTTGTTGCCGTATTAGCTAACATCATAGTCAAAAAAATAGAACCAACGAGTTAGAAAACCCACATTCCAATCACGCAGTACAATCACGCAGTACAGTGTACAGCAAGCAGTTTAGCAGTTACACCGGCGGGCCCCGGTGGCATTAAATTAATAAAACCGAAGGCTTACCTTGACTTGGAAGAGTTGCAGTGTTGGATAGCCTTAGCCAATGTGCTAACATAAATAGCATTCCTCTCAGTTTGAATCAGGTTGTTGAGTAGGCTAAATTAGCTGTGTTATAGCCAAGTAAGTGAAAGATCAACTGAGAAGAAGAAAAAAATACAATGAAATATTGCTTTCTCTCTCTGCTGCTTCTCCTTAATTTTGGAAGAAACTGTTCAACTATTGTCTTTTTTTCTCTTTGACTACTCACCACATGTTATGCACTTCAGTTCTAGCTAGCTGCAGCTTATGCTTTCAGCAGATAGGTTGTAGGACATCCTCTGGAAGTCATCGTAATGACTGTGTAAGTCTATGGAAGGAGGTGATAACTATTGAAGTCAATGTACCCTGATGAGGATGGAAAATCAAATCACATTTTATTGGTCACATACACATGGTTAGCAGATGTTAATGGAGTGTAGCGAAATGCTTGTGCTTCTAGTTCCGACCGTGCAGTAATATCTAACAAGTATTCTAACTATTTCACAACTACCTTAAACACACAAGTGTAAAGGAAGGAATAAGAATATGTACATATAAATATATGGATGAGCGATGGCCGTGCGGCATAGGCAAGATGCAGTAGATAGTATAGAATACAGTATATACATACGAGATGAGTAATGTAGGGTATGTAAACATTATATAAAGTGGCATTGTTTAACCTTTTTGGGTAGGGGGCAGCATTTTCACTTTTGGATGAGTAGCGTGCCCAGAGTGAAATGCCTCCTACTCTGTCCCAGATGCTAAAATATGCATTTTATTATTCGTATTGGATAGAAAATACTCTGATGTTTCTAAAAACTGTTTGAATGATGTCTGTGAGTATAACAGAACTCATATGGCAGGCGAAAACCTGAGAAAACTCCAACCCAGAAGTGGGACATCTAAGGTTTGTCATTTTTCAAAGCTTGGCCTACCGAATACACATTGAGATATGGATGAGGTTGCACTTCCTACGGCTTCCACTAGATGTCAACCGTCTTTTGAAACTTGAATAATGATTCTACTATAAAAGAGGGGCAAATGAAACCTCTTTGAGTCAGTGGTCTGGCAGAGAGCCTTGGTCTCATGACGCGCGCTCCCAACAGAGTTACCTCGCGTTCCAGTGCTTTTTCTGAAGACAACGGAAATCTCCGGTTGGAACATTATTGATGTTTTATGTTAAAAACATCCTAACGATTGATTCCATACGTCGTTTGACATGTTTCTAAAGGGCAGTAACGGAACTTTTCGAGTTTTTGTCTGGATGGAGTGCCTGCGCCTCATGAAGTTGGATTACTGGGCTGAACACGCTAACAACAAGTGGCTATTTGGACATAAATGATGGAACTTTATGGAACAAATCAGTCATTTATTGTCGAACTGGGATTCCTGGGAGTGCCTTCTGATGAAGTTCATCAAAGGTAAGTGAATATTTATGGTGTTGTTTCTAACTTTGTTGATACCAAAATGGTGGATATTCCTCTGGCTGTTTTGGGCTCTGAGCGCCATTCTCAGATTATGCTTTTTCCGTAAAGTAAAAAAAAAAAATCTGACACAGCGTTGCATATGGCAGGTTTTCGCCTGCCATATGAGTTCTGTTATACTCACAGACATCATTCAAACCGTTTTTAGAAACTTCCAATACTATCCAATACTAATAATAATATGCATATATGAGCATCTGGGACAGAGTAGCAGGCAGTTCATTCTGGGCATGCTATTCATCCAAAAGTGAAAATGCTGCCCACTATCACAAAAAGGTTAACACGTTTAAATGTTTTACTCACGTTGGCTGCAGTGAAGGAGAGCCCGCAGGTTTTGGTAGCGGACCGTGTCAGTGGCACTGTATTGTCCTCAAAGCAAGCAAATAATTTTTTTAGTTTGTCTGGGAGCAAGACATCGGTGTCTGCTACGGTGCTGGCTTCTTTTTGCAATCCGTAATTGACTGTAGACCCTGCCACATACATCTCGTGTCTGAGCCATTGAATTGTGACTCTACTTTGTCTCTATACTGACGCTTAGCTTGTTTGATTGCCTTGCGGAGGGAATAGCTTCACTGTTTGTGTTCGGTTATGTTTCCGGTCACCTTGCCATGATTAAAAGCAGTGGTTCGCCCTTTCAGTGTTGCGCGAATACTGCCATCAATCCGCGGTTTCTGGTTGGGGAAGGTTTTAATAGTCACCGTGGGTACAACATCACCGATGCACTTGTTAAGAAACCTGCTCACCGAATCAGCATATACATCAATGTTGTTGTCTGAGGCTACATATCCCAGTCCACGTGATCGAAGCAATCTTGAAGCGTGGAATCAGATAGGTCCGACCAGTGTTGAACACACCTGAGGAAGTTTCTGTCTATAGGCTGGGAGCAACAAAATGGATTCGTGGTCAGATTTTCCCAAACTCTCAGGATATGTGGAGTTATGTCATGGCCGTCAAGGTGTCTGCTTGGGGGAGATATACACAGCTGTGATTATAATCAAAGAGAATTCTCTTGGTAGATAATGCAGTCGGCCTTTGATTGTAAAGGCATTCTAGGTCAGGTGAACAAAAGGACTTGAGTTCCTGTATGTTGTTATGATTACACCACAACTCATTAATCATAAGGCACACACCCCCGCCCTTCTTTTTACCAGAGAGATGTTTGTTTCTATTGGCGCAATGCACCAGGTGACGGTACAGCTGTACCGGCTGCAATGACTCCCGAGTGAGCCATGTTTCCGTGATACAGAGAATGTTACAATCCCAAATGTCTCTCTGGAAGGCAACCATTGCTCGAATTTCCTCTACCTTGTTGTCAAGAGAATTGACATTGGTGAGTAGTATACTCGGGAGTGGTGAGCGATGTGCCCGTCTACGGAGCCTGACCAGAAGACCGCTCCGTCTGCCCCTTCTGCGGCGCCGTCGTTTTGGGTCGCCTACTGGGATCCGATCCATTGTCCTCGGTGGTGGTCCGCTACGGAAAAGTTGTATTCCTGGTCGTAATGTTGATAGGTTGACGTTGCTCTTACAGTTGAAGTCGGAAGTTTACATACACCTTAGCCAAATACATTTAAACTCCGTTTTTCAAAACTCCTGACATTTAAACCTTGTAAAAATTCCCTGTCTTAGGTTAGATAGGATCACCACTTTATTTTAAGAATGTGAAATGTCAGAATAATAGTAGAGAGAATTATTTATTTCAGCTTTTATTTCTTTCATCACATTCCTAGTGGGTCAGAAGTTTACATACACTCAATTAGTGTTTGGTAGCATTGCCTGAAACATTGTTTAACTTCGGTCAAATGTTTTGGGTAGCCTTCCACAAGCTCCACACAATAAGTTGGGTGAATTTTGGCCCATTCCTCCTGACAGAGCTGGTGTAACTGAGTCAGGTTTATTGGCCTCCTTGCTCGCACACGCTTTTTCAGTTCTGCCCACAAATGTTCTATGGGATTGAGGTAAGGGCTTTGTGATGGCCACTCCATACCTTGACTTTGTTGTCCTTAAGCCATTTTGCAACAACTTTGGAAGTATGCTTGGGGTCATTGTCCATTTGGAAGACCCATTTGCGACCAAGCATTAACTTCCTGACTGATGTCTTGAGATGTTGCTTCAATATATCCACATAATTTTCCCCCCTCATGATGCCATCTATTTTGTGAAGTGCACCAGTCCCTCCTGCAGCAAAGCACCCCCACAACCTGATGCTGCCATCCCCGTACTTCAGGGTTGTAATGATTGTTTCTTTGGCTTGCAAGTCTCCCCCTTTTCCTCCAAACATAACGATGGTCATTATGGCCAAACAGTTCTAATTTTATCTGGCTTTTTTATGGCGGTTTTGGAGCAGTGGCTTCTTCCTTGCTGAGTGGCCTTTCAGGTTATGTTGATATAGGACTCAGTTTACTGTGGATATAGATACTTTTGTACCTGTTCCCTCCAGCATCTTCACAAGGTACTTTGCTGTTGTTCTGGGATTGATTTGCACTTTTCGCACCAAAGTATGTTCATCTCTAGGAGACAGAACGCATCTCCTTCCTGAGCGGTATGACGGCTGTGTGGTCCCATGGTGTTTATACTTGTGTACTATTGTCTGTACAGATGAATGTGATACCTTCAGGCATTTGGAAATTGCTCCCAAGGATGAACCAGACTTGTGGAGGTCTGCAATTTTCTTTTCTGAGGTCTTGGCTGATTTCTTTTGATTTTCCCATGATGTCAAGCATAGAGCCACTGAGTTTGATGGTAGGCCTTGAAATACATCCACAGGTACACCTCCTATTGACTCAAATGATGTCAATTAGCCTATCAGAAGCTTCTAAAGCCATGACTTCATTTTCTGGTATTTTCCAAGCTGTTTAAAGGCACAGTCAACGTATTGTATGTACATTTCGGAACCACTGGAATTGTGATACAGTGAATTATAAGTGAAATAATCTGTCTGTTAACAATTGTTGGAAAAATTACTTGTGTCATGCCTAAAATATATGTCCTAACAGACTTGCCAAAACTATCGTTTGTTAACAAGAAATTTGTGGAGTAGTTGAAAAATGAGTTTTAATGACTTCAACCAAAGTGTATGTAAACTTCAGACTTCAACTGTATATCCAATCATTCTTCCCGGTTGGATGTAACAAGACTTAAATTTCCTGGCGTAACAAAATACTGCATAGTTTCCTAAGAACGCCAAGCGAGGCGACCATCTCTGTCGGCACCATGTTAAGCAAATAGCTGTTCTCTCGCTACACCATGGTGCTACCCTAGAGGGTACTATTGAGGCTACTTCATATCAAAACCGTGTGTTTTAATCCATTTTTAAGTGTCATGAATATATTTAGTATAGTTTTATCGAGACAAAAATCTGAAATTCACTGAGTAGGATGGTCCTCCCCTTCCTCCTCTGAGGAGCCTCCACTGTTTTATACTTATTCAGCTTGTGTCCACACACAGTACGTTTGTGTATTCAGACAGTTAATCTCAGCCTGTGATATATTCCACTGATATATGTGGCCTTGCAGTGTGCAGTGATAGAATCACTCTTCAGTAAAAGATGAACAAATCCAGAGTAATACAACAAGCCACTACCCTCAATGAAACAGCAATGGCCATCTTGGAGCTCTGGGGACCCATGGAGGTGCCCTCTGGGCTCTGCATGGCTGCATCCAGAACCTACTCTCAGTCCTGTATGTCTACCCACTAATCACAGCTCTGTGTCATTGGTCTGTCCACTAAATTAGCAGGTAATTAGGCCAGTCATTCAGGGCTACAGACTCTCTACTGCACACATGTAGGTTTTTTAATTGAAAAAAATATGCCATCCTATTTTTTTGGAAGGCTTTCTGATAATGCGTCAGTAATTTAAAAAATAACTTTTTCCCTTCTCACCCAGATTATTTTTGGTTGCCTCAGGGCAAAGCGGTGTCATAAGGGTTCTAAAACACAAAATGAATATCCAATATTTTCAGAACATTTATTAAGTGCAACATAATAGAAACACGCACTATTTTTGTTAGAAAATGCAAGTTGGGCGTAAACTAGTATTTCATTGCCTCTCAAACCTGATTCTGGGGTCCATTCTTCCTCGCTGTCCTCAGCTCACTGTCCTCACTATCATAGGGTGTGATCCTTACTGCTCAGTTAGGCTCAAAACAATTTGTAAGTCGCTCTGGATAAGAGCGTCTGCTAAATGACTTAAATGTAAAATGTAAATGTAAAACATTGACCAAGGCCATCATTTTACATTAAAATACATGTCATTCATTGATCCTGATATTGCCCTGAAAAGTAGCCTAACTGTACATTGTTGCCCCAAAGCAACCAAATAAGTAGCATAACAGCAAAATGCCCCAAGGCAAAACTTAAAAAAAATCAAATATATATAAAAACAATATATGTTCAAAACCTATCAAAAATTCTTATTTAGTGGTTCCTAGACAAGTGTTTTATTGTGAATTTTGTCACAACTTCCACCGAAGGTGGCTCCTCTCCCTGTTCAGGCGGTTGTCATCGGTCGTCGTCACCGGCCTACTAGCTGCCACCGATCCATTTTTACTTTTCGTTTGTGTCTGTCTGTTGTTGTTATCACCTGTGTCTGATTAGTTCATTTCGGGTGGGTTTATTAACCTCCGCTGCCTGCTAGTCTTTGTGCGGGATTATTTTTGCTGTGTTAGCTCTGTTATGGGTGCTTGTTTGCGCCACAAGTTGTTTCCCTCACAGTCGTTGTACCGTTGGTACTGTGTTAGGAGTAGAGGTTTCTCCTTCGTGTGTTTCGGGATTTTCCCCGCCTGTTGACAGTGGGTTGGGACTTATAATAAATGACTGTACAAACTGGAATTTCTTGCTCTCCTGCTCCTGACTTCTGCACCTACCTCTTCTTAGGAGGCACCTAACAAAGTTATCCATTTAAAAATGCAAAAGAATGAAATGTATCTTACCCTTCTCTCACGCCATGCGCTCAGGTCACTCTGCTTCCTGAAATAATGTCCCTCCCCCAATTTATACATCATACCAACTTCTGCACCTCATTGGATTATTTACAGACATGTCATCACATATTGTCATGTGTAGGATTTTAAAATGATTTATATGGGCGGATGTCAGGGGCAGAAAGGTTTTGTCTCGCCTGAGGGCAATGATGTGCAATAGAAGGTTAAGAAAACAGTGGGGCATAAAGGGCAATTTTTTCCAGAATTCCACCAGAAAGGAGATGAAGAAAAAAAGATAGGAAGAAAAAAGAGAGAAAGATTGTGGCTAATATGGAGAGACATATTTAGCGTGACGGTCTCTCTCATTAACCCTATCTGATTTTGCCTCTTCGTCATTCCTCTTATGGAGTGCTTCCCCAGACTTGAATAATTCAATGGGCTGCAGACATCAAGTGCACCTCTGCTGAAAGATTCATACACAGTGGATGGAGGAGCCATCAAATATGGAGGACCCTTTATTTGGGCTTTCTCCATTACAAACACTGTGCAATTAAAGGAGAGTGCTATGAATGGGAGTAATGAGGATTCTGCCAGGAGAGGGGTGAGGGCGTGAACCATGCTTAATATAGACACCATGCACTGGCACCTAATTAAATAATGCAGTTGAACATATAATTTACCTCTCGGAGACAATTTGCAGCCTGAAGCATGTTTTAAGTTGAACCATTCAGCCAGCAATGGGGATATGTATCTACCTACAGGGATAGGTATCTACAAATGTTCCCTTTCTTAGAATTGACTGCGTTTTGACAGAGCACTCTCCTTGGAGTCAAACTATGGCATCTTGGTTCATCGAGAGTTAATGTGTTTGTTCCGGTTCAGACTGGTAAATGATTGGGTGGAATCGATTTCTTTGTCTGACTTCCCCACCTGGAGGACTTGCATGTCTCACATGAATTATTTGACAACAAGGCTCTGGTTGGACAACTCTTTCTAGCCCAGAGGAGAATACATGTTACACCAGGTTATCCCTTTATCTGCATTTCCTTTGAATTGCCCAATGTTCTAATATTCAGTAGTTAGCCTACACATTAAGCTTATAGGAGACCAAGTGATTGAACTCAAATAAACAGTGAAAATTAGAGCCGGAGACGATATGGTTTTCAGACATGCTGTTAGTCAAATTGTTGATTGTTGATGTGTTTTCTCAGACTTCTAATAGATCATATAATCTCAGAGGGAAAGGACCTAAGCCTGTCTAACAGACAGATCCATCAACATGCAGTTGTCAGTTAAGCTTCTTGTTCATCTCTGTAACCTCACTGCATGGCTCCAAAAAGACAAAAACATCAGTCCTCCCCAAACAGAACAAAGCAAAATAGGAAATAAAAATCACCAGTCTTTTTACAGCGGAAAGGGGGAAGGATATCGATTCACCAGGTACATACAGTGTAAGAAACTGTCGATTTTTTGCAAGAAATCCGTCTCAAAGGAAAATATGGAAAAAGCTGCAGGTACATAGTTACAGTAAAGATGAGATGAAGATTGTCCTTGACAATTCATGGGGTCATCCTCGTGTCTGGACAACATGATGTAGCCAAAGTGTTCAATTATGACTATGAATATAAGATATTGCAGGGGTGTTAATGACAGCTAGATATCCTAGAATCTCCCTTAATGGTAGCACTTAACCTGTGATTGCACAATCGTTCGACTGATTGGTGTGTTCTGGCAGCTGTAATTACCAAAGTGTCTTCAGTCAACAGAAGGGCAAAGAATGCAGGCTAGGGGCAGTCTCTGTCTCAATTAGTCTTCTCTGTTTTATCAGCCTAACTCCAAACACACTTCAATGGCACCGAGAAGGACGTCTGTCCCAGCAAAACACAGCTGGTGGGTATGTCCTGTCGTCCTTAAAACAGAACTGGAGAAATTTCAGTGAGTCCCAGAGAAGATTAAAAGCTGTCATTGAATTCTGGGAGATTCTTTGAAGTTGAAATTGGGTATCTTGAATTGATGTTACACAAAGGATTATACAAGCCCTTTTATGCATAATAAAGGGTAACATGATACTGTAACTAATGTTATGTACTTTTTGACAAACTGCACACTTTCTTATCAGGGTCTTCGTAAATTGTGGGGGGACTATGGTCCAGACTAACCTATGAATGTGTGGAAGCCTCTAATCTGAATGTGTGGAAGCCTCTAAATTTCTCCAGGTAGAACCCTTTTTGGTTCTAGGTAGAACATTTTTGGATTCCATGTAAAAAACCCTCCGTGGGAAAGGTTCTACATGGAACCACAAAATGTTCTACCTGGAACCAAACGAGTTCTACCTGGAACCAAAAAGGGTTCTTCAAAGGGTTTCCCTATGTGACAGCCAAAAGAACCCTTTTAGGTTCTAGATAGCACCTTTTTGTCTAAGAGTGCACCTTGCATCAACCTTAAACAGAGTACAATATGTTAATGATGAAATTACAAGCCAATAAAAAAGATGCACAAACTGACAGGCTCTTCTGTCTGTGCTATGGATATATGTCGATCATGAGAAAAGCATGGTGAGGCAGAGAAATTGCAGGGGAACGCAGATGAGCTTGAGGGCCAGAGAGGTTCAGTAATTCTACAAGAATCTAACCTTGAGTTTGTAGCAGAGGTACGCATCAAATCAAACTGAATTGTGTGGCTAGTAGATAGTTCTCTACTGTATATGCACATACTGTGGAAGGCAAATCGTTTGAGGCACCGTTATGACATACACACACATGCGTGCACAACATGCACGCATACTTGCGCACACACACACGCACATAGACAGACACACACAAGCACACATATACATACCTCAGGGCTACTTCGCAGCTGTGTTTTTCTGAGTGAGAACAGGGGAGGAAAAATCAGAAGCAGGTCTGTGTGCGCTCCCTGTCTACCTCATCGTGCATTACTTCTGCATGAGAAATATGCACTGTAGAAAAAAAGAGGCTGAGACGCAGAACTACCAACATGGCGTCACTGTGGTGTCAGAGATGAGAGGAGTACTGCAGGGAAGGAAAGTGGGTGGTGGTCTGGTGGATGAGGAGATTCCTTACTCATGGGTCAAGTCAAGACTACTGATGTTTCACATGCTGTCAACATAGCACCATTGGAGAACAGAGAGGGAGAATCTAATACAGAGTAGAGATAATGTACAGTAGTTGGATATTTTTATAATGGTACACTGCAGACACACATAAAACTTAAAGGGTCAGTAAATTGAAAATGCGGCACAATTCTCAGTTCTGGGAGATGGTCACTTCCGGTCACTAACTCAGTTGGGAATGTTGCCTTTTGTGTTTGTCTGAGTATTTTGTCCATTTGCAAATGATTTCCATTTCTTCCTCCTTCCAATCAGACTCAGGCTGTCTCAGGCAAGCCTTGGGAGACACATAATGGACTGTCATCATGCTGATAAAGACAGGCATTTCAGCACTTAAAGCACTTTCAGAGCACTTTCAGACTCTTTGTAGTCAAATGTTTTGATTTCCACCAAGCAAATATGTCTCGGACAACCGCCAATACTTTTTAGTGAATATATTTCAAAAAGTGTTATTGATGAAACAAGAATGTGTTCCCTCAAATGCTAATTGTCCTTAAACCCCACTCATCGGTGCCAAAGAATGTTTCACCATCACATGCTATCAGTTCTGATAGAAGCATACCTTTGATAACCAAAATGTACTCTGTATATTTATGATTCAAAATTTTGCTTGTTGAAGGAGCCACTAATAATAGTTGGACCGGTGATTATCTGTACTAATGAAGAGTTGAGACACTGTTTTACTTCCCCTGCAGAGTGCAACATAAGCAAATGCTAATTTCTTCCCATTAAAAGCACTTTCAGTTGCACCTGGTACTAAGAGTTCTAATCTTGACATAGATTCTAACGAGGGAAGAAGAGCATCCCTTGAAATCAAGTACACCCAAAACAACTAAGACTCAGTCACTGCATTACCAACCGTAAGCATGTGTGTATGATTGCCTGCTTTGACCCGACAAACTGAGAGATGTTTGGTGGCACCTTTAAGTCCAATTGCTATATCTCTGCTGTACCTCAGATCGCAGATCTGCAGATCGATGCAAATAGATACTGAACTCGGTGACATTCACACTGCTGTTACAGGCTGACAATATTGATACCATCTGTCTCACACTGGTATATTCCAAGAGAGGTAGTAGCTAGACATATGTCCAATGTCCAAGGGTAAGCTGGGGGCAAGCGTTTTGCAGACCAAGGCATGTTTGCAGTAGATAATGGATTGGCCTGGAGCCCACGGATTTGATCAATCTCCTGAGGCAATACACAGGGGTCAAATAAGTGGGGGTAGACGGAGGGATGAGATCTTCAGGTTAAGTCATCAGAAGGGGAACCTGTTGACTTCACACATGGGCAAACCCTGAGCTGACTACAAGCATTATCATCACTCATCCCAACGTCTGTCTCCAGTGCAGAGGGTTTTTCTTCCATTTTCCCTTCTATCGAGGAGATTTGCATGTCCTATATGGGAGAGCCATCTTTTTTTACGAAGAAGTTGGTTTCAAATTATGATAAATGACACCTATGCTGGGTTAAAAACAATGCAATTTGGGTAAATATTTGACAGAACACACTTTGGTTTATTTTGACTCAGCCAGTTGGGTCACAAACAACCCATATTTTTCTTTAAGTTGTGTTGTTGTTGCTGGTTTATTAAGCTATGATCCAACAGGGCAGATCAGAAGACTGGAGGCGTGACTTAGTAGGTGTGTGGCTTTCAGATATTTACTTTTGGCCACCCGTGAGACTAAATGTAAATCCAGTTCTGTTGTATTGTCAGCACATGTAAAGGTTCAGCACTAACACGTTTGTAGTTTTAATAAGGCTTACGCAAGAGTATGAGTTTCTTAAGTGCCTATGCATGTCCTAATGTTGGGATAATTACCACTATGTTATAATAGTGTCATGAATTTTATATAAAGATAATTCATGTGCAAAAACAGAAGGAACGTGTTTATTTTCAGCTTACCAACTTAACATGATGAACATGAATGACCGAAAATAACTTTCTGAAAGCCATGCCCCCAGTAGGCCAATTCTTTGGATTACCAAACATGGGTTCATTTAACCATCAGTTGGGTTTTTATTCACTTTCATGCTACAGTAGGTTGACCCAGTAGATCCGTCTTTAGAAGTGGTGACCTAATGAGGCCGTGCCTTTCAGATAGGTCTTTTTGGCCAACGTTGACGGTGACCCGTTCATCATATTATGTTAGTATACCGCAAATTAAAATGCCCCTTCACTATTTTACACACCCAATTTGTAAGTCGCTCTGGATAAGAGCGTCTGCTAAATGACTTAAATGTAAATGTAATACGCAATCATTTACATGATTGTTTAAATATCCTAAAAGTTATAATTATCCCAACTTTGGGATATATACGTAATCACTTGAGAAACTCAACTTCTGCAAGTGTCATTAAGCTACAAAAGTGTCCGTGCTCAACCGTAACATCTATTGGATGTACAATACAACAGAACAGATTAACCGGAATAACAGATTAACCGGAATAACATTTACTCTCAACGGTGTCCCAACTGGCTGGGTCAAAAAATAACCCAACGTGTGTTATTGTGTTCTGTCCACTGTTTACCTCCCACTGGGATGTTTTTAACCCAGCATTTTCTTTTTTTAGAGTGAACGTGCAAGCCTTAACAATCAAGTGGAACTGCAACCAGACAGGGATTGATCTTTTTTTTTTATTAGCACCTCTTTGTGTTCGGAGAGATTGGTGTAAATAATGTGTAGCTCGACCGTACGTTGGAAAGCAATTAAATCCAGTCACTGCAAAAGTGTTTCCCTGTCCATCATGGACAAGTGATTCCTTTCAGGCAATTTCGAGTTCCACAGTTATCCATTTGGTATTTGCAATGCTCCCAAACACAAACTCCTGTAGCTCCCTTTCCTCCCCTTGTCCCACACCACACCTTTGTTCAAGGTGAGGAGAACACTCCTGCAGGGAAGGGTTTTAGTTCCGTGTTGGAAGAAGAATGGTGTTCTCAGTCTTAGGAATGTCATGTTACAGAATGCATACACTGAACATTAGCTACAACATGGACATCGCAGCCGACAATAGTGACATGTTGTCCCACATTCCACAGAAGGCAATGAATAAACTGAACCTAAAGCCATTGAACATCTTTGAGTGAGGGTTATAGAGAGAGACCTTTTGCATATTGCATGTCATGGTCCTTGAGTTACTTTAGACCCATTGCTGTAGAATGAGGAAGGCAAGAGACAATGTAATATCGGTAGTCTATACTCATTACACTAATAGAGTGAAGTAATTTACTGTATCGAGGGATCTTGTTGTGCACAGTGTCCAGTCACAGTGGGGAAAACAGGTGAGTGTTTGACTGAGCTTTTTCAGGCGGATTGTCACTATGACAGGCTGCCTTGGCAACAGTCAGAGTAGGGCGACTGTGGCAGAGGGGGAAATGAGCAGTGGCAGAGTTGTAAATTACACAGGAAGTCAATTCTGGATAATAGCTTAATGAACCCACAGGCAGACCTCTTCAGAACTCAAACGGTTCCCTTTTGAGAACCTTCTCTACCTTGGTACAATCCATTACACTGCCAGTCTTAGCACTTGCCCTGCTCAGTTTGTCATCCAACTCTCTCATCCTGAGGCTTTTTTTTTGCATCAGTCTATTATGCTGGTGAAGGTTATGGATTTCAGTCAACTCTTGGAGAACCAATATCATTATGGCCTTATTTCAGAGACAGAAATGAGTTGGAGAGTATTTCTGTTAGGCTTATGACCAGGGGATATTGGGAACAGGGAACTAGGACATTGCATAGTGGGCTTATCACTGAAATGGCTTAGATCATTCTTAGAACTTTTGCTGTACCTGTTTCCGCAGCATTTAGTATTTCCAATATACATAATCAGTTTGCGCCATGTTTGACATCCAAGTTGTTATCTAATGTTCTCTTCATTGCAATGTCACTCAAGTGGTTGAGTTTAATGCAGGCTGTAAATAGTCAACAGCAACAGGAAAAGTGGAGATGAAATCTATTCAGAGGCCCGTGCTGAAAAAAAGACCGGGAACTCTAACAGTGATGAGGAGGCAGTGGTGAGGAAGAGGGCACATGTGATTACCCAAGTGATTTATCTGATGACATTGAGAGGCAATCTAACGGTCCAACGGCTTATTTGTGCACTTTCTTAATTCCCTGTCCACGTCCATTTGGGTGTCAGAGTTGCCAGTAATTTATACTTTTCAATGCTCATCATAACAGTAAACCCATAAAAAATGAGTGTGTGTGTGTGTGTGTGTGTGTGTGTGTGTGTGTGTGTGTGTGTGTGTGTGTGTGTGTGTGTGTGTGTGTGTGTGTGTGTGTGTGTGTGTGTGTGTGTGTGTGTGTGTGTGTGTGTGTGTGTGTGTGTGTGTGTGTGTGTGTGTGTGTGTGTGTGTGTGTACCTGCACCAGCATTTTTTTATTGCTTGCCAATAAATATCAAGGCTATACGAGCAGGTGACTCACAGTGTAATCAAGCTCAGAAACAAGTCAAACACATACTTCAGCCTAGAGTCGATGTCCGCTCCCCAGCGGAAATGTAATTAGCATAATTAAAAAATCCCCATAAAATCTGCCTATTTAAACTAGAGATATCTGTTTTTTTTGCACAGGCTGCATCTCAGTCCACCACATCCGCTAATGGTGGCCTTCCGCATCTGGGGTGGAAGGTTGCAGAGCCACAGCGATGTTTGTCAGACTATGAGAAAATTGGTCTTCTCATGAAAATGTCTGAGCGGTTTGGCCGACAAAAATAGTACGGCCACTCTATGGAAGGATGAGACAATCACGATGTTGTTCTCCGTTTTGTTTTACACCCCCCCCCCCCCCCCCCCGACTCTTCTGAAGTAGGTACCCGACGATCTGCAAACTTCTGTCTGTAGAGTCCGAACAGTTTGGACTACACACTAATATGAACGGCGAGATCTTTTGCTCTCCACAAAGCCTCACAAGACTCGTCTGAAGATAGTCCGGTACTAGTTTTAAAAAATGATGGAAGTATATTTGTAAGCGGTGCCAAAGGCAGGGGTTAAATATGGGTAATTGATCCCCCCTGCTTAAACTCTTACAGGGTTGCTGTGAATTTGACAGTACCTCACAGGCAGCATGGTGGCAAGTAAAATATGCCAACTGCACTATAAATACTTCATCAATGCAGGTACTGTGTAATGACACACAGTACAATTACAGTAAAATTTACTGAATTAGCCATTAAAAAAGTAAATGCTACTGTAATTGGAGTGAATGGATGAATGAATGAAATTCACTAAGGGACAGAGTTTGTATTTCACAGTATTTTACTGTAATTACAAGGGATTGTTGTAAGCAGGCGTTTATAACATACTAATGAATATTTTATGTTTTATGCCAATTACACTTCTGGAGGCCTTAACAAAGGAATCCAAGCTGGGCAAAACAGATCAAAAGGACATGGCAAAATGCTCAACCATCTGAGGTTTAAGCCTTGTTGTCCCTCCAATCTGTCCCCTATACATGTTCAATTTCCCGAACAGCCACTCTGATTCCCATGTAAAATAGCCTTCCAAGCAACTAAAATATCACCCATAATATTTGTTTTGGATATAAATGAAAAAGAAATGGACAAAAGCAAACAAGCTTATAATCATGAGCTTGCCTTGACTGACAGCACTGTCAAAGCTGTTATCTTGTCAATGGAGAATTGCACACTAACTGGGATATAAACACATTTGAGAGAAATACGCTTTTTGTGCATATGGAACATTTCTGGGATCTTTTATTTCAGCTCATGAAACATGGGACCAACACTTTACATGTTATTTTTGTTCAGGATATATTTGCAATGTTGAGTATCTATGTAGATATATAAACCACACCCCTCTGCAAACATGCCTTCTCCGATGTTGGTTACAAGGTGGTACTTATTTAAAGTAGGTAAGAGAATAACATGTTATCATTGGTGTATTAAAATGAGAGTTAGGGTGAAGGGGATGCCAACCTACCTTCTTAATAATCCTGAATCCAAGTGTTAGACATGGGGGAGGGGACCAGTAGCTTAATGATCAAACTTTATCAATATATTTTTTTTTAATACTTTGGTTGTCATACTTTGATCTGGTTTCATACAAATATCATCAATTTTCATGAAAATCATAATTTGACCGTTTTTGACCACTAAATTGTTGGGGCGTTATAATCACATATGAGTTCAATTGATACAACATTCTTACTCACAGGTGCAACAAATATATCATATCAAATGTATTTATATAGCCCTTTGTACATCAGCTGATATCTCAAAGTGGTGTACAGAAACCCAGCCTAAAACCTCAAACAGCAAGCAATGCAGGTGTAGAAGCACGGTGGCTAGGAAAAACTCCCTAGAAAGGCCAAAATCTAGGAAGAAACCTAGAGAGGAACCAGGCTATGAGGGGTGGCCATTCCTCTTCTGGCTGTGCCGGGTGGAGAATATAACAGAACATGGCCAAGATGTTCAAATGTTCATAAATGACCAGCATGGTCAAATAATAATAATCACAGTAGTTGTCGAGGGTGCAGCAAGTCAGCACCTCAGGAGTAAATGTCAGTTGGCTTTTCATAGCCAATCATTAAGAATATCTCTACCACTGCTGCTGTTTCTAGAGAGTTGAAAACAACAGGTCTGGGACAGGTAGCACGTCCGGTGAACAGGTCAGGATTCCATAGCCGCAGGCAGAACAGTTGAAACTGGAGCAGCAGCACGGCCAGGTGGACTGGGGACAGCAAGGAGTCATCATGCCAGGTAGTCGTGAGGCATGGTCCTAGGGCTTAGGTCCTCCGAGATAGAGAGAGAGAATTGGAGAGAGCATACTTAAATTCACACAGGACACCGGATAAAACAGGAGAAGTACTCCAGATATAACAAACTGACCCTAGCCCCCCGACACATAAACTACTGCAGCATAAATACTGGAGCCTGAGACAGGCGGGGTCAGGAGACACTGTGGCCCCATCCGATATAGCCTCTTCCAAGACACCTAAAAACGGGTTAATGAGACAGAAACCACAATACCATGCACCCACTAATTAATGGTCAAAAGGTTTTTGGTGATCCAAAGATATGGTACGGTACTGTATTCTGTGGGGGATAATTACAATACCATTTGAAATACAGCATTTTTCATCCAATGCACTATAATTTACAGTATACTAAAGTTAAACGTTTCAGAGATTTTTACTGTTGATAATACCTACAATTACCGCCTATATTACATATATTACAGTACACACACACACATTGAAGAAAGGGTCTCCATTCTATGATACTTTAGATTCAACACTCACAGGACAGTAGATGATTTTGAAGTGCAGACGGAGTGTGTAATGGCTTACGCATATACTGTACTATCACAAGTCAGAGAAAGCCATGAAGGAGTGGTGTTTATGTTCCCGAGTGGGCTGCTGAACAGCCATACTAGAGTGATCTCAGTCTCGGGTGTAATGGACGACTGACAGAGAATCTCTCCCCTGTAAATCACATGGCTGCTCTCTATTTAGCGGCTGACTGAACAGCTTCCTCCCTCGGCCAGGTACAAAACAAGCTAGTTTTGGAGAGAAACTTCACTCAATGGTCAGGGACAGTTCTATCGGTTGTATTTGACTTGGGCAATATTGCGTCTTATTGAAGGTTAGTAATAGTCACGCATATCAAATAGGGGGAAATATGCATGTTTAGCCATGTGATTCGGGTTAGAAATAATGCCATTTGACCTATTTATAAACATCATGAAACCTTACAGAGGGTGAAGTATTAGTCAATTAGTGTACTGAAATAAGTTATAATTAAGGAAATTACATAAACTGAGAGGAAAGTGAAATGTGTAGCGTTGTGCAAACTCTGGGAGGTAGTAATGTTTTATCAGACCACAGACCACACATTGTGTTTGTCTGAGCTTTGAGGGAAATGGGAAATTTTCAGCTGGTAAGTCACCTTGGTGGAAAATGAATGAATACCTACATTTCTGGGACCTCACAACAATGCAACAGTGCATGTGTGCGTGTGTGCGTGCGTCAGTCAGTAGCTGTGTTGCCATGGTAACTAATCCTATTTACTGAGAATTGGATCCATTATTCAGGTATTTGGTCTCAAAGCAGAATAGATCATATCTCCCTTTCTCCTGTCTCAGGGACACTGAAGCAAGAGACCAGGACGATCAGTGATTGTTTTCTCTGTTACTGAATATTGCACTTAACTCTGTTATTGTATTCCAAGGTCAATTCAATTATACAGCATGGTAGTCTTTTGGACATTAACAACAGTGGCACCAGTTTGCTTGTTTGACACGGGGTAAATGCTTATGTGGTCCCCCATATCACAACAGTTGTCACATTATTGGTCATGCAAACCTTTACAACAACTGCTCCCCGGGCGCCGATGATGTGGATGTTGATTAAGGCATCAGGGGGTTGGGCTTTAAATGCGGAAGACACAGTTCAGTTGAATGCAGTCAGTTCTGTAACTGACTAGGTATCATCTTTTTCCCTAGTAAAATGTCTCAATCAGTGCGATGAATGCTAGTCTGAGAGATTCCATTGAGATGCTGAAGACAGCCCTGAAGGAGATTAGTGAACTTGGTATAGCAGTGACAAGCATGGTGTTTTGCGCTCTAGGCGCAGGGCTGTCACATCGAGAAGCATTGAATGAAGGGCTGTACAGCCCAAATCTGTGTATTTCAAGCCTATTCCTGTTGACACAAGGACTCTGTGCAACCCGATGATATCTTTATAACTGACAATGCTACAATGTGATGTAAGGGCCATGACAAGCTCACTTAAAATGGTTGTGAGGGCGGCGTTCAGAAGTCATACTCCATTTCAAGGGACATTTTGACATCACACAAAAAGAGACACTGTTATAAAATAGACGTATCACTTCAAATACTTGTGCAAAATGTATTCAAAACAAATTTGTGACTGATCACTAGTATGCTCAATATGTGATATGAACTTTTTGCATTCATCTCACATGGTTTAGTTGTCTGCGGTGTTCATTATTGCTACTCTCACTTGATCATTGCACTAGCATAAAATAAACCAAAGTTGAACATGCTGTCTTCTCTCCATTCACATTAGATCAACTCTCAGCAAAGGGGTTGGGGTTAACTAGTGACTCTAAAGCCCTCTACTCCTTGTATCTGTCTGTGTCCCAGGAGGGCAACCGGAGGAGGATGACCGGTAAGATTCAGACCAGCAACGTGACCAACAAGAATGACCCGCGCTCCCTCAACTCCAGAGTCTTCATCGGCAACCTCAACACCGCCATCGTCAAGAAGACCGACATCGAGGTCATCTTCGCCAAGTATGGCAGGATCGTAGGCTGCTCCGTTCACAAGGGCTTCGCCTTCGTCCAGTACATCAGCGAGAGGAATGCTCGCGCCGCCGTGGCCGGAGAAAACGCACGTATCATCGCTGGACAGCCGCTCGGTGAGTTGCCATTTAGATTTTCCCTGGTTTTTCATGTGAGCATCAGATTTTCTTTCAGTGTTGAGTTAATTGTTTTGACCTCTTTTAGCCATCATATAGCCAGGAAATGGCTTGGTAAACTTGGACATTTGGTTTCAAGTGCATTATGCATCTGTACTCATTGCCATTGAACACAGCAATAGTTTTAATATAGACTGTGCTATTTTAGAGTAATGGACTGTATGTCCCTCATGGGGACCCATCATGCCTGAGACGTCTTTTAGGCTTGTTTAGATGCTCTCAGGTTCTCGAGGTTGAAGAGTATGTATGTCGTGCTGTTCTCAGGAAAGGGGACCTGCTGAATCCATTAGTTTAAGTAGTAGCATATGTCAACACAGTTAGAATGTGGCTCACTAAAGTATGTCAAGTTCCTTTAAGAGTTCCTGTGGCTAAAACCACTAAAGGAAAGCACAGGCCTGTTTTCTTTTTGGAACAATTCAGGCAGTAGCTACCTCTTTGTTCACTCTGTTTCAAAAATGTTTTCTTTCAACTGAATATGACCTTGGTTGACACACTGCAATGCTACTTTCAGGGTTATTTTGCTGTGCCAAGGTTTGCATTTAAAACCCTTTCTGTGACTCTAGATCTATGGATTTTGAGTAGGTGAGCCTCTAAACGGCAGCCATTTTGGTTCTCACCTTTTAAAATGTCTTCAGTGTGTTCCCTCAGGAGACATAAAGATAAATTACAGATGCGCTGCAGCAGTACACCGTCTAACTGAAATCCCTGACCTCTCTTGGGACCACTACTTTTAACAAGGAGGTGCTACAGATAACTTACCCTTTAACTGCAGTCTCATTATCCAATTGACCTGCTTTCAGAAAAGTTGTTTTGTTTTTGCAATGTAAATCTGTGGCACAAAGCATCAGCTCTCTATACATAATGCAGAGTATAGCCAAGAGACCACTATTAAAACTAGCCCATTTGGTTAGATGTAATTGCATGCAAGGGCAGTGAGAGTGCGTCAAAGAGAGAGAAAAAGTATAAGATAAAAAGGAGAGAAATGATGGTGTTGTGGAGAGAGGAAGCAAGAGAGAGAAAGCGAGAGAGAGACAGAGAGAGAGAGTGATGTGAGAGAGAGAGAGAGAGAGAGAGAGAGAGAGAGAGAGAGAGAGAGAGAGAGAGAGAGAGAGAGAGAGAGAGAGAGAGAGAGAGAGAGAGAGAGAGAGAGAGAGAGAGAGAGAGAGAGAGAGAAAGAAAGAAAGAAAGAGGGAGAGAGAGATCCTCCCAAGCCCCTTATATAATCTTCCAGCAACACACAGGTCTGTTGGTTATTACATGAGTGATAGCTGGCTAGATGACTGATGATGGCTAATGCACTGAAATTTTAGGCCTCTCACTTGCCGTTTCTGTGTTAGCCTGAACTTGTGCATTCAGAATGTAAACAGAACAGACAGAACCATTGGCTAATGGAATCCAGTCAGGGAGATAGATACCATCGCCAAGCCTCTATTACGCCAAGCTCCATCTTTCTCTCTCTGCAGTCATGGCGAGTGTCCTGGAGAGCCCTGCCGGATGTTACATATTTATACTATCCGACATTGCTTTACGATAAGCAACTTGAATATAAATATTTATTTTCATAAAGCCACTCGCTTTGCGGTTACCTGAAGACGCACACAGCCTCAGGCTGTTTTCTATTTACAAACCCCATATCAGAATACAAATGTTGAAGCTATTCAGCGTTCAATAACTCTGTCACTAGCTCTACTTTGGTGATTCTGTCACTGAAGACCCATTAGTAGAGAAGGAGACAGAGATTAATCTCAGGCATACTGTTGTGTGTTTATGGAACTACCTGAAGTGCTGTGGGTCCGACAAGGCAGTATGTGGTTGTTTTTTGGGTGTTACATAAAGACCAACATTACTACATATTTCTCCTAACTTTCCCAAATTTCACAGGTTTTCCAGAAATCCCGGTTGGACGATTCCCAGATTTTCTTCTTATTACTTCCAGATTTTGGGGAATCTTCTACCTGAGATTTCTAGTAAACCTACAGGAATTACAGGAAATTTGCAACCCTAATGATGACCCGTTTTGTCACAAGGTTATCATGATACATTGCTTACCAAATCATCTAAAATCATCTAAAATCATCTAAAGTGACAGGAAATTTAGATTTTTGCAGATGACACTGCATTTCTTGTGTTCTACTGCTCTCTGCTCTTTCTACCTACCTTATGAGTGGTAGTGCATGGTATTTTCATCACTTCCCAAAGGTCATCGAAATGATCACTCAATCGACAAATCATGTGGCAGAGTAATGTTTGGAAACACATCCCCGATTGACAATTATGAATATTCATTCTCATTCTCCTGGACTGATATGCTTTAATAACATTGTGTAGAGTTGTGAATGTGCAGTACAATTATATATCGAGGACCGGCTCTCCCAAATGGACTACTGCTGAACCTGTTCTCCCTCTCCATAAATTCTCATGAAATGAAATTGTGCTGTTAAGCCTGTCAGTTGCTTGTGGCCTAAACACCATGGTGAAAATAGTAATATAAGTGTGATGTGCCATTGTAAATCTTGCAAAAAAGGAGAGAGTTGCAACCCACTACTAGCGTTATGGCATTGGAAGGTCAATTGTCATTGTCTAGCATTAGGGGTTATGGCATTTGTCATGTCTTGCAGGCTATTTGATGCCTATTTTAACAACCACACTACCCTTCTCCTTCTCATTCAGTTCATGTTGTTAGAGTATTCCTCCCCTTTGGCTGATGGCTGTGTGGAAGTTTCCCGTTGGCACCATAACGACAGCTAACATTCATGCCACCATAGCGCATCATCTGAGATGACAGTTCCCTTACCTCACCCTTCATTGGGCTGCCATGGTTACGTAACTTTAGAGACTGACTCGCAGCCCTGAGCCATCCCAGCATGCAGTGTACCCTTCCATGTGTCAGCACAGTGCAGTGTCCAAATCCACATATGCTCAACGAGAGGAACTCCAGGAGGTCCTGAGGATGACACAACATGCTTCACCTACATTTCTGCCCGCAGCACTGCAACCTCAGAATAGAAAACGGCCAGAGAAAATAAAAGCTTTTGTCTTGGAGAGATGTTTACTGGACTCTTGCTGCAAGTAGACCTGAAAATAAATTGAATTAGCATTCCATCTATAATTCATCAAAACATACGCCCTCATTTGATATTTATATAGATTTGTCATATGTTTGAGATGGCTGATCTTGTGCTTCCTTACTGAATCCATAAATTGACCAGTAGCATTCTCAGCTTAGTTTTCCCCTGTTTCTAGTGTTGTTTGTTATAAGACTTACTGCATTGTGGAAGTTCTTGAGAGCTTAATTGAGATTGTACGGTATATCCTTGACAGGATCAGTGCAAAGGTATGCGAACCGGTATTGGATATGATGCTGCCCAGCTTGCTGACCAGGTTGGAGTTGGTTTAGTTTTCCCTCTTGACTACTACAGCATCTTCCCTTATTGTAGGGTTTGGTCAATGGGCAGGCGGTTTTATAACGACTGTGAGTTCCATACACTGTAAAAACAAATGTTTAGGATCTGAACACATAACTAAACACTCTAATATAACGCTTTTTAAACGTGTCAAGGCATTTTGAATTTCAATTAAAAAAAATATGTCACAGTGTTTAGAACTGTTTATTTGCATGTGGGTTTAAAAAACTAAACACATGGGGTGTTGTTTTAACACTGTGGTGTTTAAAGCTGTATTTGCATATTTCCCAGCATGCATTTCCGGTGCCTGTGTGTGGTACCCACCCATAATTGTGTTATTCAGTGACAGACATATGGTTATTGCATTCAATATTTTAATTTGTTGAGGGCTTTCACAAGTGGTTGCTTAAGTAAATGCATTTTAATTAAAAGGTTATGATTAATGACTTTATATTACACATGGCATAAGGCCTTTAGATATGGCCTAGTTATCCACAACATTGTGGTCTGAAAATCTTGGCTCGTGAGTCTCATCAGACCTCAATGTCACTATATGATTCTTTGTGAAATTATTAATTCCTATCAAAATACAGCCAGAAAGACAATAGCCAAGAATTTGACTATTTTATCACCCACAACCTAAAATCAGAATGACTGCTATGGTGAAGGACTTAACAGATAAAACTACCGAAACCTAAACTGGAACAACAATCTCAGTAACGGGTTCAATTAGTTTATAAAATGTCAATTATTTATCTTGTGTAGTATAAGATCAATGAATTATTAAATGTGTATACTGTAGATATTATAACAAACTATTCAAAAAAAATCCAATAGTGCGTGACTGCATCCCGCAATTCCATTGGTTCCTCCATGAACACCCCCTCCCCTCGAGTATCCCATTGGTTCCTGCATGTACAAGGCAAAGCAAGACAAAGGAGCTGATCGTGAACTACAGGAAAAGGCGGGCCGAACAGGCCCCCATTAACATTGACGTGCTGTTGTGGAGTGGGTCGAGAGTTTCAAGTTCCTTGAGGTCCACATCACCAACAAACTATCATGAGCCAAACACACCAAGACAGTCATGAAGAGGACACGACAAAACCTTTTCCCCTCAGGAGACTGAAAATATTTGGCATGGGTCCCCAGATCCTCAAAAGGTTCTACAGATGCACCATCGAGAGCATCCTGACCGGTTGCATCACCGCCTGGTATGGCAACTACTCAGCATCTGACCGTAAAGCGCTACAGAGGGTAGTACGTATGGCCCAGTACATTACAGGGGCCAAGGTTACTGCCATCCAGGACCTATATAATAGGCGGTGTCAGAGGAAAGCCCATAAAATTGTCAGAGACTCCAGTCACCCAAGTCATAGACTGTTTTCTCTGCTACCGCATGGCAAGCGGTACCGGAGCGCCAAGTCTAGGACCTAATGGCTCCTTAACAGCTTCTACCCCCAAGCCATAAGACTGCTGAACACTTAATCAAATAGCCACCAGACTATTTACATTGACCCCCCCCCCCCTCCATTTGTTTTGTACACTGCTGCTACTCACTGTTTATTATCTATGCATAGTAACTTCACCCCTACCTACATATAGTTTATTTGGTAAATATTTTCTTAACTCTTCTTGAACTTCAATGTTGGTTAAGGGCATGTAAGTAAGCCTTTCACGGTAAGGTCTACACTTGTTGTATTTGGCGCATGTGACAAATAAAAGTTGATTTGATTTTGATTAACGCAACCCCTCGAGCACTCCATTGGGTTCTGCATTAACGGAAATAACTACACAGTAGAGTAACAACAACACCACGCAATTGAAAAGATTTATTGAATCAAATGTCCTATTCAGTTGTGTTGAAATGTAGGCGACAGAGGTTCCTAACACTGAAATAAAAGGCATGGAAGTCACATCATTTTCTAATGACCAAATACACTCTAAACAGGACGATGGGAAAGTAGACATGAGTGTTTAAAGTCATTAGTGTTCAAACATTAGTGTTTTCCTGGTTGGAAACTGCTTGGAAAAAGTTGACTTTCATTTTTAATTCATGTGATAACACTTATTTTCAAATCTAAATGCCTGATATTTACATTTTAAACACTGACGTTTAGGTTATAAAGATGTCACATGTTTCATGGTTTTACAGTGTACCCAGATGTTCTGGAGGAAAAAAATGATAATCATTGATTGACTCATTTCTATCTTGATGGTGGTAAAGAGAATATTATGAACAGAAATATTGTTTGGTACCTCCCCTGTGTCTTGTAGTGTTTGTTGTAACTGTGTTTAGTGTTTGTGAGCCTGGTGGCAGCAGGAGTGTGTGGCTGGCAAGGAGAGATGGAGACACTGGTAGAGAAGACTGATAGGATAACACAACATGCTGTTAGACTGGCCGGGTATAAAGAGTCCTGAGCCTCCAGCTCCAAATCGAGAGAGGAGGAGAGGAAGAGAAAGGGAGAAAATAGAGAGAGCGTACAAACATTTCCAGAGAGACTCGTCATTCATTTTTTTTTCTGTTTCCCCCTTTTAAATCTATGGCGAGAAATGAACAACAGAAATGTGAGTCCAACAGAAATGTATTCACACATCACAAACAATAAATGTTGATATGATGTTGTGTAACCTCCGATCATCCAACAGTGCAACTCTATATCACCTGCTGCCATCCAAAGCTCTAACCCAAGGTGCAATGGCCAATATGTGGCCCATAATGTATGCACACCTTGTGTGCACTTCACCTGAACAGTAGAGGGGCTTCTGCTATTATATTACAGCCGTAATGAGCACAGTGAAGGGTAATGAATGATGGATCACACCTATCGCTGTGTCTCCAAATGGAATTGGCAAGAGTTAGGCACATACATAACAAAGTGATTTAGATGCAAAATCCATCCTAAGCGGATTACAGTGGCAGCGACTCCGCAATCAATCGTCATTTTGGGCCAACATGATGCATGGCAAGTAGAAACACACGTAGAAAATAACCAGTGGAGTGGAGGGTGGAAGGAAGGGAACGAGGGAGGGAGGGAACGAGGGGGAGGGAGGGAGGGAGGGAGGGCCTCTTCCAAACTCTACATAGTATCTGTGTCTGCCTCTGTAATCTCTCTTTCTCTCTTGCTCTCTTTCTTCATTCCACTCTCCCACCTGTCTGTGCCACATTGCTTTTGGAACAGAAAGGAAAGGTCACACCATCTCTTCATAAAATGGCAGCTTATCCATCTCCTCCATTCAAATAAATCATTCAGTCCCACAATCTTACACACTACCATAGTCAGCACATTTAGTCAAATGTTGAACCTGAAAAGGTCCAAATGTCCCTATGGATGCTGAACAAAAGAACAGCATGGAGCTTTGAAATGATTTAAGAATAAGCTTCAGAGGCTAGTATGTAACCAGTGATGGCAGATACTGTATTAGGCGATCACTTGATATACATAGGTGTACGATAGTTTCCATGAATCAACAGAAGCCACAGGATTTTCTGATTTGGGGGTCTATTCAATCCGTATTGCAGAAGTTCAGCGTTACAGCGTAATTTAAATTTCAAGGCCATGTTCCCACGTTAGCGGAGACTGCATTGACGGTAAACGCTGCATATGTCGGCTCAGTTGGAAATGACCTTTACATTTCCTTTGTGCAATCTATAATGCTTCAGTGATACAGATTGAATAGAGCCCTTGATCTTCAAGGTTACGCCAAGGAAACATGAGGACGTTTCAGTCAGGGGTGTGCAATGCTGTTTCACTGTGGCCCTCACCTATAGCCCTCACAAAGTTGTGAGGACCATAGTTAAGCAGCATTGCACAACCCCTGACTGAATGGAGTTCCGTGGGGATTGTAGTATGGAACTAGAAAGGCCAATCCTTCCTGATCCACTGGACTGAGCTTTGCCAGGACTAACCCCATAAGACCCACTCTCTGTCTTTTATGTCCCTGCGTTTGGTTCTGAGGCTTCGACTCTGTGTAGTGTGCGCGTGTGTGTGTGTGTGTGTGGGAGGGAGGGAGGGAGGACATGAAGGAGGTTTCTACTATTTGCTCTCCTCCAGAGGAAAAAAATAAGGAATTTAAGACACCTCACTGGAATGATAATTTCAAAACAACTCTCTCGTTCTCACACACACGCACACACAAACTTGTCTGTATAGTAGAGAGTCCTTGTGGGTGATTAAAATGCACCCTGACTGTCTGTCTGCTCTCTCATTAATCACACACTGACACACTGAGGTGGACTCACAGTGTGATCACAGTGTGTGAATATACGCTGTGTTCTCATCACACTACTCCACACAGCTATTATGATGAATATTCACCTGAAAGAGCTCCACGTAGAACCATAACACTTAATATACAGCATGTAAGAACACTGTGACCATAATGCTGTAAGCAGTGTGTCTTCAGCGGGATACTGCGTACACAAGGCTGAATATACAGCAGAAAATGGGAACTGCACAGGGATCCTATTCTGTATATAATAGGATAATAATTTGGAAGATACAGCACACAGTGTGCTTTGAGAGAGAGAGAGAGAGAGAGAGAGAGAGAGAGAGAGAGAGAGAGAGAGAGAGAGAGAGAGAGATAGGGAGAAAGAGAGAGGGAGGGAGAGAGAGAGAGAAAGAGGGGGGGGGCTTGGCAGGTCTATTAAAGCTCTGTGTGCTGTGACTCTGATTCACTGCTCAGCTTTTCCAGCCTCCTGAACCTAGATTTCTAATCACAGAATTAGCAGTGTTTGTCCTGCCAACATGCAGCCTATAATCCATCTCACTTTGCCCAGGCTGTGCTTCTGTATAGCCCCATGGAGAGGTGTGTGTGTGTGTTTGTGTGTGCGCGTGCTTCTGAGTCTTTGTTGGCCAGCAATGACCACAGCAGGGCTGAATCCACTCAGTTAAACATCTCTCTCTCTCTTTTTTATCTTTTTCTCGCTTTCCCTCATACACTGTAAACCCCAAGGCATTTTGAACTCAAAGTCAATGAAAAGTCATTATTACTTCAAATGTTCATGTGATACGGACTCAAAATTAAATGAGAAGTCCCTTTATGCTCTACTGCAGGTAGATTTGTTTTATAATAGTTTTTAATATCTGTGTTTTTGCATGTCCGTAAAGAAATTGATTGATTGATCTTATGCCACACATTAATAACATACATTTTTCTGCTGAAATGGTTGTTCCAGTTTAAATGGCTTAGGTCGTCTCCTCACACTGTTCCTAACCCTGGCAGTCATTATGAATGCAAGGTTGCGGGTGAATACAAATGTCAACTGCTGGATATCCTAACTCTGGCTCGATTCCAATATGAATTACACTTCACTTTGCAAGCAAGCAAGCAAGCATAATGTGACTTTTCGGTAGGGGTGCAAAATTCTGATACATTTCCCAGGTTTTCGAGAAATCCCTGTTCGAATATTCCTGGATATCCTTCAACCAGAATTTTTGGAAAATTTGGGAAATTTGGGAAAGTTACTGGAATTTTGCAACCCTACTTCAGGCCTGAAGTGAGTTTTAGGCCGACCTTCCCAAATTCCCGGAGATGTTCTAGCCTCTTCAGTGAGGCGCCAGGCAGCCTGGGAGTCCTGCCGGAGAGAAACGAAGACGCTGGCAGAGAGGCGGACGTGCATACTACTCACAAATATTCAATCATTAGTGAATAAACTTGACGAACTCAGAGCGAGGATCTCCTTCTGGAGGGACATCAGATTCTTCAACATACTCTGTTTTCTGAGACTTGGCTTTCCCCCGACATCCAAATGGATTATATGTAACCAGCGAGTTTTACAGTTCATCGAGCAGACAGGAAGAGTGCTCTCTCTGACAAGAACAAAGGCAGTGGGGTCTCCTTTAGGACCAATAATAAGTAATGCAATGGGGGAAACGTACAGGAACTCCCGACTTGGAATACTTGGTCATCAAATGTTGCTCTTTTTACCTTCCGTGAGAGTTCTCAGGGATTATTGCCACAGCTGTGTACATCCCTCCCCAAGCCGACACAAAACATGCTCTCTAGGATCTTCATTGGACAATGAACAAAATGGGTATTGCGTACCTGGAGCCAGCATGAATTATTTTGGGGGACTTTAACCAAAGTAATTTAAAGCCCTCTCCTGTCCTTCTTTCGGCATATCAGACCACGACTCTATTTTGCTTCTCCCCACCTACAAACAAAGACTCAATAGGGACTTTCCGGTGGTCAGATCTGCGCAACTAAGACTGTTTTGATCACGTGGACTGGAATATGTTCCAGGTCACTTCTGGCGATAACATCATTGAATACGTCAACTCAGTCACTGGAGTCATAAAAAAATACACAGAAATACCCAAATCAAAAGAAGTGGATTGACGGCAGCCCTTTCGGAAAATTGAAGGAGAGAGATGCTGCTTATAAACACCGAAAAGTGACAGAGGACAAGCGTATGGTTAATCAGTACAAACATGATCTACGCAGATTGATCAAGGTGGCGAGACAGTATAGGGACAAAGTGGAGGAGCAATTTAGTGAGTCATACACGAGGCATATGTGGCAGGGGCCTCTAACAATCACAGATCCCTAGCCGCACCCTCAAGCATGTGCAGACCAGCTAGCTGATGTGTTTTCTGAGGTTTTTAATCTCTCTCTTGCTCAGGCCGTTATCCCGACCTGCTTCAAGATGTCCACTATCATCCCCATTTACAAAAAATGTAAGCTAAATGAACTGAATGACTACTGACCTGTAGCACTCCCTTCTGTCATCATGAAGTTCTTCGAGATGCTAGTCAAAGACCACATGACCTTCTCATGCCCGATGTTGCCTGCTCCCGACTCCCTCCAATTTGTCTACCGCCCAACAGATCCACGGACGACACAATCACCATTGCACTGCACACTGCCTTGACCTACCTGGACAAAAGGAATACCATACTCCTCCCTATGCAACTCGGCCTAAACTTCCTGACGAGCCATCCCCAGGTGGTGAAGGTAGGCAACATCACCTCCTCCACACTGATCCTCAACATTTCCCCACAAGGCTGCGTCCTTAGTCCCCTCCTGTACTCCCTGTATACCCACGACTGTGTGGCTTCACACAGTTCCAACTCCATCATCAAGTTCGCTGATGACATGAATGTAGTAAGCCTGATTACCAACAATGATGACATGGACTACAGAGAGGAGGTATGCACTCTTGAATTTCAGCAAAGCAAAGGACCTGATTGTGGACTTCAGGAGGAACCAGGCTAGGCACGCCCCCATCCTCATCAATGGGGCCACCGTGGACATGGTCAAAAATGTCAAGTTCCTTGGCATACATATCTCAGAGGAGCTGAAATGGTCAAGCCATACAGACACTGTGGTGAAGAAGGCACAACAGTGACTCTTCAACCTCAGGAGACTGAAGAAATTTTGCCTATCCCCAAGTGACAGTGTTCTCAGTGTTTTACACGAGCACCATCGAAAATCATACTGCCAGGTTTCATCACAGCCTGGTATAGCAACTCCACCGCTGGTGACCACAAGGCTCTACAGAGGGTGGTACGCTCAGCCAAACACATCATTGGATGCATACCAGTTTTCCTCTATGGACAAGTATCCTTGTTTACACACTTCAGCACTTTTAACTGCAGCAACTCTATAGAATTTTTAACTAGTTGTATATGCAGTACCAGTCAAAAGTTTGGGCACACCTACTCATTCAAGGGCTTTTATTTATTTTGACTATTTTCTACATTGTAGAATAATAGTGAAGACATCAAAACTATGAAAAAGCACATATGGAATCAATTAGTAACCAAAAAAGTGTTAATCAAATCAAAATATATTATATATTTGAGATTATTCAAAGTAGCCACCCTTTGCCTTGATGACAGCTTTACACACTCTTGGCATTCTCTCAACCAGCTTCACCTGGAGTGCTTTTCCAAGGAGTTCCCACATATGCTGAGCACTGCTTTTCCTTCACTCTGCGGTCCAACTCATCCCAAACCATCTCAGTTGGTTTGAGGTCAGGTCATCTGATGCAGCACTCCATCACTCTCCTTCTTGGTCAAATAGCCCTTACACAGCCTGGAGGTGTGTTGAGTCATTGTCCTGATAAAAACAAATGATAGTCCCACTTTTTTTTTTTTTTTCCGGGTTGGAGCGAGCGGTCGCATCCGCATTTCGCTCCGCAGGTAGTATAACTTTTTCATTACATTTCTTTACATTTCATTATAGCACAACGGTTTGTTTTGTCTAATCTTAGCAATTTCTTCTTAGCTAGCTACATAGCCGTCTTTGTATCAAAGATAAGTGCGTAATTATCGTATTTCGCCGTCCTAACGTAGTCTTCACTAGCCAGCTAGCTAACGTCCACCGATTAGCTGCACTGTAGAACTATTACACTCAACTGAACGACTTGATTAGTGTAGTGTTAGCTAGCTACATAGCTGTCTTTGCTGTCTTCGTATCCAAGATAATTGTGTAGTTTAGAGTGTGTAGTCTTAGAGTGATTATCTTAATTTACCGAGGTTAGCTAGCCAGCTATTTGTCGTCCTTAACGTAGGAGACTCTGCTAGCTAGCCAACAGCTAGCCAACAGCTAGCCAACAGCTAGCCGACAGCTAGCCAACAGCTAGCCAACGTCTACCGAATAGACTCACAACCCGGTCGCATTCACAGGTAGTATCACATTTTCATTTAATTTCATTACAGTACAACGGTTTGAGTTGTAGCTACATAGCTAGCTACATAGCCGTCTTTGTATCAAAGATAATTGGTGTAGTCTAGAGCGATTTTCTAGGTTAGCTAGCCAGCTATTCTAGGTTAGCTAGCCAGCTATTGTCGTTTTTTTAACGCAACATAACGTAAACAACACTGCTAGCTAGCCAGCTAGCCACCGAATAGCAGCACTGTCGAAACTATTACACTCAACGGAACGACTTGATTAGTGTAGTGTCAACAATGCACCCACTGCCAGCTAGCCTACTTCAGCAGTACTGTATCATTTTAATCATTTTAGTCAATAAGATTCTTGCTACGTAAGCTTAACTTTCTGAACATTCGAGACGTGTAGTCCACTTGTCATTCCAATCTCCTTTGCATTAGCGTAGCCTCTTCTGTAGCCTGTCAACTATGTGTCTGTCTATCCCTGTTCTCTCCTCTCTGCACAGACCATACAAACGCTCCACACCGCGTGGCCGCGGCCACCCTAATCTGGTGGTCCCAGCGCGCACGACCCACGTGGAGTTCCAGGTCTCCGGTAGCCTCTGGCATGCCGATCTGCGGCCAACAAGGCAGAGTTCATCTCAGCCTATGCCTCCCTCCAGTCCCTCGACTCCTTGGCACTGACGGAAACATGGATCACCACAGACAACACTGCTACTCCTACTACTCTCTCTTCGTCCGCCCACGTGTTCTCGCACACCCCGAGAGCTTCTGGTCAGCGGGGTGGTGGCGCCGGGATCCTCATCTCTCCCAAGTGGTCATTCTCTCTTTCTCCCCTTACCCATCTGTCTATCGCCTCCTTTGAATTCCATGCTGTCACAGTTACCAGCCCTTTCAAGCATAACATCCTTATCATTTATCGCCCTCCAGGTTCCCTCGGAGAGTTCATCAATGGGCTTGATGCCTTGATAAGCTCCTTTCCTGAGGACGGCTCACCTCTCACAGTTCTGGGCGACTTTAACCTCCCCACGTCTACCTTTGACTCATTCCTCTCTGCCTCCTTCTTTCCACTCCTCTCCTCTTTTGACCTCACCCTCTCACCTTCCCCCCTACTCACAAGGCAGGCAATACGCTCGACCTCATCTTTACTAGATGCTGTTCTTCCACTAACCTCATTGCAACTCCCCTCCAAGTCTCCGACCACTACCTTGTATCCTTTTCCCTCTCGCTCTCATCCAACACCTCCCACACTGCCCCTACTCGGATGGTATCGCGCCGTCCCAACCTTCGCTCTCTCTTCCCCGCTACTCTCTCCTCTTCCATCCTATCATCTCTTCCCTCTGCTCAAACCTTCTCCAACCTATCTCCTGAATCTGCCTCCTCAACCCTCCTCTCCTCCCTCTCTGCATCCTTTGACTCTCTATGTCCCCTATCCTCCAGGCCGGCTCGGTCCTCCCCTCCCACTCCGTGGCTCGATGACTCATTGCGAGCTCACAGAACAGGGCTCCGGGCAGCCGAGCGGAAATGGAGGAAAACTCGCCTCCCTGCGGACCTGGCATCCTTTCACTCCCTCCTCTCTACATTTTCCTCCTCTGTCTCTGCTGCCAAAGCCACTTTCTACCGCTCTAAATTCCAAGCATCTGCCTCTAACCCTAGGAAGCTCTTTGCCACCTTCTCCTCCCTCCTGAATCCTCCTCCCCCTCCCCCCTCCTCCCTCTCTGCAGATGACTTTGTCAACCATTTTGAAAAGAAGGTCGACGACATCCGATCCTCGTTTGCTAAGTCAAACGACACCGCTGGTTCTGCTCACACTGCCCTACCCTGTGCTCTGACCTCTTTCTCCCTCTCTCTCCAGATGAAATCTCGCGTCTTGTGACGGCCGGCCGCCCAACAACCTGCCCGCTTGACCCTATCCCCTCCTCTCTTCTCCAGACCATTTCTCCAGACCATTTCTGGAGACCTTCTCCCTTACCTCACCTCGCTCATCAACTCATCCCTGACCGCTCATCCGTCTTCAAGAGAGCGAGAGTTGCACCCCTTCTGAAAAACCTACACTCGATCCCTCCGATGTCAACAATTACAGACCAGTATACCTTCTTTCTTTTCTCTCCAAAACTCTTGAACGTGCCGTCCTTGGCCAGCTCTCCCACTATCTCTCTCTGAATGACCTTCTTGATCCAAATCAGTCAGGTTTCTAGACTAGTCATTCAACTGAGACTGCTCTCCTCTGTATCACGGAGGCGCTCCGCACTGCTAAAGCTAACTCTCTCTCCTCTGCTCTCATCCTTCTAGATCTATCGGCTGCCTTCGATACTGTGAACCATCAGATCCTCCTCTCCACCCTCTCCGAGTTGGGCATCTCCGGCGCGGCCCACGCTTGGATTGCGTCCTACCTGACAGGTCGCTCCTACCAGGTGGCGTGGCGAGAATCTGTCTCCTCACCACGCGCTCTCACCACTGGTGTCCCCCAGGGCTCTGTTCTAGGCCCTCTCCTATTCTCGCTATACACCAAGTCACTTGGCTCTGTCATAACCTCACATGGTCTCTCCTATCATTGCTATGCAGACGACACACAATTAATCTTCTCCTTTCCCCCTTCTGATGACCAGGTGGCGAATCGCATCTCTGCATGTCTGGCAGACATATCAGTGTGGATGACGGATCACCACCTCAAGCTGAACCTCGGCAAGACGGAGCTGCTCTTCCTCCCGGGGAAGGACTGCCCGTTCCATGATCTCGCCATCACGGTTGACAACTCCATTGTGTCCTCCTCCCAAAGCGCTAAGAACCTTGGCGTGATCCTGGACAACACCCTGTCGTTCTCAACCAACATCAAGGCGGTGGCCCGTTCCTGTAGGTTCATGCTCTACAACATCCGCAGAGTACGACCCTGCCTCACACAGGAAGCGGCGCAGGTCCTAATCCAGGCACTTGTCATCTCCCGTCTGGATTACTGCAACTCGCTGTTGGCTGGGCTCCCTGCCTGTGCCATTAAACCCCTTCAACTCATCCAGAACGCCGCAGTCCGTCTGGTGTTCAACCTTCCCAAGTTCTCTCACGTCACCCCGCTCCTCCGTTCTCTCCACTGGCTTCCAGTTGAAGCTCGCATCCGCTACAAGACCATGGTGCTTGCCTACGGAGCTGTGAGGGGAACGGCACCTCAGTACCTCCAGGCTCTGATCAGGCCCTACACCCAAACAAGGGCACTGCGTTCATCCACCTCTGGCCTGCTCGCCTCCCTACCACTGAGGAAGTACAGCTCCCGCTCAGCCCAGTCAAAACTGTTCGCTGCTCTGGCCCCCCCAATGGTGGAACAAACGCCCTCACGACGCCAGGACAGCGGAGTCAATCACCACCTCTTTAAAGAATACCTAGGATAGGATAAGTATTCCCTCTCACCCCCCCCCTTTAAGATTTAGATGCACTATTGTAAAGTGACTGTTCCACTGGATGTCATAAGGTGAATGCACCAATTTGTAAGTCGCTCTGGATAAGAGCGTCTGCTAAATGACTTAAATGTAAATGTAAATGTAAGCACAATCCAGATGGTTAAGTGTGCCTTGAATTCTAAATAAATCACAGACAGTGTCACCAGCAAAGCACCATCACACCTCCTTCTCCATTGTGGGAATTACACATTTGGAGATCTATTCACCTACTGCATCTCACAAATACATGGCGGTTGGAACCAAAAATCCCAAATTTGGACTCATCAGACCAAATAACATTGCTCGTGTTTCTTGGCCCAAGCAAGTCTCTTCTTATTATTGGTGTTCTTTAATATTGTTTTTTTGCAGCAATTTGACCATGAAGGCCCCATTTCACGCTCTGAACAGTTGATATTGAGATGTGTTTGTTACTTGAACTCTGTGAAGCATTTATTTGGGCTACAATTTCTGAGACTGGTAACTCTAATGAACTAATCCTCTGCAGCAGAGGTAACTCTGGGTCTTCCTTACCTGTGGCGGTCCTCATGAGGGCCAGTTTCATCATAGCGCTTGATGGTTTTTGTGACTGCACTTGAATAAACTTTAAACTTTCTTGACATTTTCTGCATTGTCTTAAAGTAGTGATGGACTGTTGTTTCTCTTTGCTTATTTGAGCTGTTCTTGTCATAATATGGACTTGGTCTTTTACCAAATAGGGCTATCTTCAGTATACCAACCCTACCTTGTCACAACACAACTGAATGGCTCAAACACATTAAGAAGGAAAGACATTCCACAAATGAACTTTTAACAAGGCACACCTGTTGATTGAAATGCATTCCAGGTGACTACCTCATGAAGCTGGTTGAGAGAATGCCAAGAGTGTGCAAAGCTGTCATCAAGGCAAAATGGCTATTTGAAGAATCTCAAATATAAATATATTTTGATTTGTTTAACACTTTTTTTTGGTTACTACATGATTCCATATGTGTTATTTCCTAGTACAGTCATGGCCAAAAGTTTTGAGAATGACACAAAATGTAATTTCCACAAAGTTTTCTGCTTCAGTGTCTTTAGATATTTTTGTCAGATGTTACTCTGGAATACTATACACATATATATATATTATGTATAATTACAAGTATTTCATAGGTGTCAAAGGCTTTTATTGACGATTACATGAAGTTGATGCGAATCAATATTTGCAGGGTTGACCCTTCTTTTTCAAGACCTCTGCAATCCACCCTGACATCCATTCTTGCATAATCAATGCTTGGAGTTTGTCAGAATTTGTGGGGTTTTGTTTGTCCACCCGCCTCTTGAGGATTGACCACAAGTTCTCAATGGAATTAAGGTCTGGGGAGTTTCCTTGCTATGGACTCAAAATATTGATGTTTTGTTCCCCGAGCCACTTAGTTATCACTTTTGCCTTATTGCAAGGTGCTCCATCATGCTGGAAAAGGCATTGTTCATCACCAAACTGTTCCTGGATGGTTGGGAGAAGTTGCTCTCGGAGGATGTGTTGGTACAGTTCTTTATTCATGGCTGTGTTCTTAGGCAAAATTGTGAGTGAGCCCACTCCCTTGGCTGAGAAGCAACCCCACACATGAATGGTCTCAGGATGCTTTACTGTTGGCATGACACAGGACTGATGGTAGCGCTCACCTTGTCTTCTAAGGACAAGCTTTTTTCTGGATGCCCCAAACAGTCGGAAAGGGGATTCATCAGAGAAAATGACTTTACAGCAGTCCAATCCCTGTACCATCTGTCCCTGATGTTTTTCCTGGAGAGAAGTGGCTTCTTTGCTGCCCTTCTTGACACCAGGCCATCCTCCAAAAGTCTTTGCCTCACTGTGTGTGCAGATGCACTCACACCTACCTGCTGCATTCCTGGGCAAGCTCTGTACTGGTGGTGCCCGGATCCCGCAGCTGAATCGACTTTAGGAGACGGTGCTGGCGCTTGCTGGACTTTCTTGGGTGCCCTGAAGCCTTCTTCACAACAATTGAACCGCTCTCCTTGAAGTTATTGATGATCCAATAAATGGTTGATTTAGGTGCAATATTACTGGAAGCAATATCCTTGTCTGTGAAGCCCTTTTTATGCAAAGCAATGTTGACAGCACTTGTTTCCTTGCAGGTAACCATGGCTGACAGAGGAAGAACAATGATTCCAAGCACCACCCTCCTTTTGAAGCTTCCAGTCTGTCAAACTCAATCAGCATGACAGAGGAATCTCCAGCCTTGTCCTCATCAACACTCACACCTGTGTTAACGAGAGAATCGCTGACATGATGTCAGCTGGTCCTTTTGTGGCAGGGCTGAAATGCAGTGGAAATTGGGGGGGGATTCAGTTAATTTGCATGGCAAATAGGGACTTTGCAATTCATCTGATCACTCTTCATAACATTCTAGAGTATATGCAAATTGCCATCATAGAAACTGAGGCAGCAGACTTTGTGAAAATTAATATTTGTGTCATTCTCAAAACTTTTGGCCATGACTGTACAATGTAGAAAATAGTTTTTTTACTTGACTGGTACTGTATATATACAGTGCCTTCGGAAAGTATTCAGACCCTTTGACTTTTTCCACATTTTGTTACGTTACATATACATATAGCCTTATTCTACAATTGATTCAAATTTTGTTTTCTACGCACAGTACCCCATCATGACAAATCAAAACAGATGGAATGTTTTATTGCTAATTTATATATATATATATATATATATATATATATATATATATATATATAAACTAGAAATATCACATTTTAATAAGTATTCAGACCTTTACCATATATATATATATATATATATATATATATATATATATATATAAACTGAAATATCACATTTTAATAAGTATTCAGACCCTTTACTCTTTACATTGTTGAAACACCTTTGGCACCGATTACAGCCTTAAATCACGCTACAAACATGATACACCTGTTTTTGGGGAGTTTCTCCCATTCTTCTCTCCAGATCCTCTCAAGCTCTGTCAGGTTGGATGGGGAGTGTTGCTGCACAGCTATTTTCAGGTCTCTCTGGAGAAGTGTGATCAGATTCATGTCCTGGCTCTGGCTGGGCCACAAGGACATTCAGCCACTTCTGAAGCCACAGCTGTGTTGTCTTGGCTGTGCGCTATGGGTCGTTGTCCTATTGGAAGGTTGAAAAGGTTTGCCCCAGTCTGAGGTCCTGAACACTCTGAAGCAGGTTTCCATCATGGATCTCTCTGTACTTTGCTCCAATCATCTTTGCCTCAACCCTGACATGCCTCTCAGTCCCTGCCACTGAAACACATTCCCACAGCATGATGCTGCCACCACTGTGCTTCACCGTAGGGATGGTGCCAGTTTTCCTCCAGATGTGACTCTTGGCATTCAGGCTAAAGAGTTCAATCTTGGTTTCATCAGGCCAGAGAATCTTGTTTCTCATGGTCTGAGAGTCTTTATGTGCCTTTTGACAAACTCCAAGCGGGTTGTCATGTGCTTTTTACCGAGGAGTGGCTTCTTTCTGGCCACTCTACCATGACGGCCTGATTGGTGGAGTGCTCAGAGATGGTTGTCCTTCTGGAAGGTTCTTACATCTCCACGGAAGAACTCAAGAGCTCTGTAAGAGTGACTATCAGGTTCTTGGTCACCTCCCTGACCAAGGCCCTTCTCCCCCGATTGCTCAGTTTGGCTAAGCTGCCAGCTCTACGAAGAGTCTTGGTAGTTCCAAACTTCATCCATTTAAGAATGATGGAGGCCACTGTGTTCTTGGGACCTTCAATGCTGCAGACATTTCTTGGTACCCTTCCCCAGATCCCGACACAATCCTGTCTTGGGGCTCTACACACAATTCCTTCGACTTTGGTTTTTGCTCTGACATGCAATGTCAACTGTGGGACCTTATATAGACAGGTGTGTGCCTTTCCAAATCATGTCCAATCAATTGCATTTAATACAAGTGGACTCCAATCAAGTTGTAGAAATATCTCAAGGATGATCAATGTAAACCTGATGCACCTGAGCTCCATTATAGGTTTCATAGCAAAGGGGCTTAATACTTATGTAAATAAGGTATTTCTGTTTTTTATTTTTAATACATTTGCATACATTTCTAAAAACCTGTTTTCGCTTTTTCGTTATGAGGTATTGTGTGTAGATTGCTGAGGGAAAAGTTTATTTAATCAATTTTGGAATAAGGCTGTAATGTAACAAAATGTGGGGAAAGTCAAGGTGTCTGAATACTTTCTGAAGTACTATATATGCCATCTTGCGATCTTTTTTATATTCTATTATTTTGCTTAGTAATATTACTATTATTATCATTATTGTTTCACTCACTTCTCTTTAACCTGCATTGTTGGAGCTCGCTGCATAAGAATTGCACTGCCCCGCAATAACATATGCAACCCTGTACATGTGACTAATAAACTCTGATTTGATTTAGGCCTCAAAATAAGTCCTCATGAGATATGTAATGTATTGTCATAAATAGTTTAATTATAATGATAACATTGAACTAGGAACTCAATTTGTGAAGGCCACTGGACTGAAAATTAGTGATGCACCGATATTACATTTTTTGCCGATACCGATATCCATTATTTTTTTGACCAAAAAAAAACCCTGTTACCGATAACCGATATTTACATTTTTAGCGGCCTTTTAAGCATTCTAGTACAGTTAAATAGTTAACACACACACATGGACGCAGCGCTCTAAGGCACTGCATCTCAGTGCAAGAGGCGTCACTACAGTCTCTGGTTCGAATCCAGGCTATATCACATCCGGCCATGATTGGGAGTCCCATAGGGTGGCGCACAATTGGCCCAGCGTCGACAGAGAACATTTGATTGGCAATGAATTCCATTATCTTGGCTACACTACAGGGTCACAGTGACTCTATCAGTTTGAGTAATGACTACAAAATCACTGTATCCATTTCCTGCAATCAAATGACCTACAGTAGTGACTCCATGAGTGGAACGTTATTCATATTTTTCATACTTTCTTAATTAATAAACAATTATTATTTTTTTATCTGCCGAAAATCCGGTGTTTCTATGTGAAACAGTTTTGTTATTTTTCAGTCTTGATGTACAATGTTATATTGGGATGCAAACTCAAATGGAATAGATTTCAACTCTATATCTGACATGGTACAGGTACAATGTTCTCTCTAAGCTGCACAGGTGCGCCAGCTCCCAGCGACTGCTGCGCAGAAGCAATATCAGCCTGCAGCAGAGAAGCACGAGATTGAACTTCTAGTTTTTCCCTTTAGTTAACATTATCAATGTTTCCCTCTACTGTGGGAATTGCCAATATTATCCGCTTTCAATGCCACATACCGAAACAAAATGAATTATGCAAGACTTATTATGCAAAACTAACTATGCAAGAGACACCAGAGTATTATTCTATTGCATTGACAGGCAGAACTCATACTCTAGCCCATACTCTACAGACCAGTGTGGCATAACCAGTCACAGATGCAGTATCCTAATATGCAAATAGTACATTGCCTAATATGGATCTGTGCCGTTCACTTTGAACTGAACTGTGTTTACAGCATGAGTGGTCGTGAGTAGATGCGCTTGTTTTGAGATCAAAGCGAGAGCTTCATGTAGCCATGTGTGCACATTTGTTCATATTCTTTGCTAGTAAGTGTGTCACTAGCCCAGTTATAGCTAATTTCTAGTCAGCAATGGGGGAGTGGTTGCTTCCTACAAGAGCACACAACGTGTGCATTTCTAGCTATGTTTGAAAAGCAAGTCAGGTAAAGAGAATTTGTTATGTCTTAAACGGGCAGTGTTGTATTTTGAGACAGGCTTGAATAAGCTAGCAGATAAGTAGCAAATAGGCAGAGGGTAGCATAATTTGTCTGATTCTCTGTAATAATGGAATGGGAATAATAATTCACTTTATTTTGTAAAGTAGTTTCTTGCATCAAATAATACATTTTCAGTCACCTCCAGGTTAATGTCAAGCGCTGCATATTTTTTCCAAAAGTGTCACGGAATGTAGGCCTACGGGCTACTGTAGGCTGAATGATACAACAGCTATTTCCATGTTAAAATGTTATGGGATGCATTTTCTCCATTGTTTTTGATGGTAGGCCACTCGGATAGGCCTAGATTATGATCAAATAGCCACAGTAGCCTACTTGGCCACTGTTGTACCTGTAACGTAAAGCGGGTACAGCCTCAGTGTTCACAGTAAATCCAAGACAGAATTTTCACAACGTTCAAGTTTGCACTCAGCAGACCTGACATTTGCTCAGTGTCTACATTTTTGTGAGGGAACATTGTACAGGTGTCTTCTTTTTTAAGCCCATAACCATCTGTGTGAGGTGTATACTTTTGTTTCAAAGCAGATTTGTTTAAGACTACCAAGAAACCCTCTGTGTGACCCTGATTTAGCCCACTGCGGTAAAAGGTTAAGTAACTGTACTCAGATATAACGGGTACAACGGGTTTCTTCATAAGGTTTGAGTAATGACAGGTTTACAGTGGACACAGATTTAGACTGGACCAGGGACATCATTGAGAAGATTGAGAAAAAAATACAGATGCGCGTTATAATCACGCAGCAACTTCAGTCTTGATGCATCCTTCCTCCATTTCATTTCGCATTTGATTCCCGCAGCAGTTCTACATTCATAGATGTAACATTTGAGTTTGAGTGCAGTTATCAACTTGAATGGCCCTGAAGATGTTTGTTTTCTTAGGGCAAAAAAAAATGTTTGAGTATGTTAAATGAATAATACATAATATGGGAAAAATGATGTTATTTTGGGTCATGTTGACAACTAATCCTTCTATTTTAATTTTCAACTGAGACCACAGATTGGCTCTGACAGACTGATAATCATCCACGATGATGAGCACCTTGAGGCATTGAAGAATTAACAAACCATTCAATAGAGATTGTGTCATGTATTGTTCTTGTAGTGTGTTCTAACTGTGTAGCATGTCTGCTTGTTTTTTTAAACAGTTTTGTTTCTCTTTTTCACTCCAGTTCTCTCGTGGTGTGTCTTCCACCTGACTGGTCTCTACAAGCTGCAGGACGACTGAGGTTACAGTTATTCCCCTTAGCGTTACACTGTGCAGTAAACAGCACGCAGAATGTCTGTCCACTTTGAGACCGCATGGGGGAGTGTGGCATGAAGGACCAGCTCCTAGCCCAACAAGAAACACTGTCTTCCAGGGACACTCATTACAAAACACACACATGCGCACACACAGAGGCAGGCACGCATGCACACACACATATACACATGCAGGCAAGGAGGCACACACACATGTGCACACACACACACATCTCGGCTCTCCTATACAAACACAGAAGAGTCCAAGCTGTGAGGAGACTGCAGAAGTGCTGAGTTTGAGTTTTATCCGGCCATGGAAGGCTGGCATTGCAGTATTTCCCCTGGATAACT